>NC_135972.1:26525345-26825345 GCF_053455715.1 Rhinoraja longicauda | reverse complement strand
GCCACAGGCAATGAGGAACAGTCCACCACACACAAAAACCTTCGAGGCACCGCTCCGTCAAATCATACACCAATCAGCCAAAACATTATGACCTGATGAGCCAAAACATTGGGAGAGGCTGGGCAGGCTAGGACTTTGTTCTGTGGAGCACAGGCTGATCTTTTTAGAGGTGTAGGAAATCATGAGAGGAATAGATAAAGTGCCCTTTTCCCAAGATAGGGGAATCAAGAACAAGAGGGCATAGGTTTAAGGTGAGAGGGGAATAAGAAGAATTTAATAAGAACCCGAGGGGCAACTTTTACATCTTTGAGGGTAATGGGTATATGGAACGAGCGTCCAGAGGAGGTAATTGAGGCAGGTACAATAGCAACATTTAAAAGACATCTGGACAGGTACATGGGTGGGGAAGGTTTACAAGGATTTGGGACTAACACAAGCAAATTGGACCAGCTTAGATGGGGCACCTTTGTAGTCATGGTTGACTTGGTCCGAAAGTGCTATATAGCTCTGTGATTCTATAATTTCATGGTTTATGTCGTTGTTAGTGCAACATCAACATTGTTGAGGGGATGATTCGCTGTGATTTACAGATTGTTACTGGCATGCTAGCTTCATTGACACCTGACGGATATCCATTCTGTTGTTAATTTCCTGACAAAAACTAACGTCAGGTTATTAACACTAAAGACAACCAATTTTCGTGGCTCAGGAAATTAAGTGTCGTAATTTTGGAATCTCGTTCTTTCAGGCTGCAAGTTAATCTTGTAGATTTTTGAAAGAGACAAATTTTAACTAAAAAATATCACTTTTGTCTTATTTCCTCTCTCTTTAGACTTTTAGACTTACAGTGCGGAAACAGGCCCTTCGCCCTGCCGAGTTACTAGCGACCAGCGATCACCCCGTACACTAGCACTATCCTACACACTAGGGACAATTTACGATTTACAGAATTAACCTACAAACCTTAATGCATTTGGAGTTTGGGAGGAAACCAGAGCACCTGGAGAAAACCCCATACGGTCACAGGAGGAACGTACTAACTCCATGCAGCCAGCACCCATAGTCAGGATTGAACCCGTGTCTCTGGGTTGTAAGGTAGCAACTCGACCACTGTACCACTGTGCCTGCCTGCACCTCTTCCTTTCTCTCTCTTTATACCTCTTTCTGTTCCTGATTGGACATTGAACTTACCCACTTTAATTTATCTTCCTTTTTAGTTCTTACACTACTTCTCAGTTTCTGTACATCATTGGTTGTGAAGATACATCTGTCCCATCTTTCAAGGTCTCAGGTAACCTATTGTCTAGCACCACAGTTAACAACCCACCTTCCCAGCCACCTTATATGTGCGAGACATATTTAGTCTTAAACATGCAAGTGCGAGGGATTATTGCTGGATGACCTACTTTGGTAAGTTATTCACCAGTCAGCTCCTTGTCGCTTGTATTGGATCTAGATGTTGCTCCTATGTGGCATAATGTACAGTGACCATCATATTGAGAACATTTCTAAATGTTCAATCAAATAAGGGCAACAAATAACCAATTGGGAGGCACAGTGGCGGAGCTGGTAGAATTGCTGCCTCACAGCACTGGACGCCCAGTTGGAACCTGACCTCGGGTGCTGTCTGTGTGGAGTTTGCACTTTCTCCCTGTGACCACATGGGTTTCCTCCGGGTGTTCCACTTTCCTCCCACATCCCAAAGACGTACAGGTTTGTAGTATAATTAGCCTTTTTAAATTGCTCCTAATGTGTAGGGAGTGGATGAGAAAGTGGGATAACATAGAACTAGTGTGAACGGGTGATCGATGGCTGACGTGGACTCGGTGGGCCAAATGCCCTGTTTCCATGCTGTATCTCTACATCACACTAAACTAAATAATGATAGCGAGCAAATGCTCATTCTTAATTCACCAATATTTGGGCATGTCTTATTCCCACCAGTTACTTCACTTGTCACTGATATGCTGGCTTCATTGACAACTGATGGGTTAATTTCCTGTTAAATTCCAGACAGAAGGTTTGAAGAAGGAAATCTGAAGAAGGGTCCCGACCCAGAACATCGTGTCCTCCTGCCTGACCCATTGAGTTACTCCAGCACTTCGTGTTCTTCCAGCATCTGCAATTCCTTGTCTCTCTTTATCACCATTTGTTCCAAGGGGCAGGAATGACACCAAAATATTTAAGTCTGATGCGTCAATAATTTCAAGCAATCACTGGATATTAATTCTAATTCAATAGATCAAACGTCCCAGCCTTGCAATTTGAATGAAATATCCACACCAATTACAAGGGAAATTATTTATCACAATTGTTGCTAATTACTTGATGTCTTTACTTGAAGTGCATCAGATTTAATAAAACGGCTCACAATTGGATCAATTTATACACTCAAGTATCAGTCTGAAGAAGAGTCCTGACCTGAAACGTCTCCACGTTCTCCAGAGATGCTGCCTGACCCACTGAGTTACTCCATCACTTGGTGTCCTTTAGGCTCTATTTATTTCCTCTTTTTGTTTTACCATTGTAGGTTGCTATATGCTGCTCTCTGCTAATTAGTGGCAGGAGGAGGGAACAGTGGTGGGGGTTGCACAGTGTTGCATCGGTAGAGTTGCTGCCTTATAGTGCCAGAGACCCAGGTTCGATCCTGACTACAGGCGCTGTCTGTACGGAGTTTGTACGTTCTTCCTGTGACCGCGTGGGTTTTCTCCGGGTGCTCCGGTTTCCTCCCACACTCCAAAGACGTACAGGTTTGTAGGTTAATTGGCTTCGGTAAGTTGTAAAATTGTCTCTCATGGCTGTAGGTAAGTGTACGGGGTGATCACTGGTCGGCACGGACTCGGTGGGGCGAAGGGCCTGTTTCCTAAAGTCTAAAGTCTAATCCAGTATTGGGACTACTCAGGGCAAGTGATGCACTTTATTTCAACAAGCAACTGTTCTGCTGAATGACATACCATCTTTGACATTTTACTGCATTTCAAGACAAAATATTTTGCTCATATGTTAAACGAAAGAATAGGACTCTCAGAATCAAATAATTAATTTAACCATGTGTTAGGTCATGTCGTCGGATTTGATTTATTTACCTTTCACTCCAAAACTGACCATGAAACCAAGTAAATGGGTTTTCATAATTAATTGACCATCAAAATCCTAAGTCACACCGCACAGATAATAATTCCAGACTCTTAATAAATACTGTAGCTATTCAAGCCATGAATAAAATATCCTTTCATTTATAACATTTTCACCACCTTTCCTGCGCATTGAAGATTATTTATGAATTGATCTTCAGTATATAAAGCATGTGCCATCTCCACTTGATTAAATATGTGCAGCACAGAATATTCAGAAGTTTTATTTTGCCAGCTCTACCAGGAAATAATTTACATTTCAAAATGTCACGGTGTATAATTATATTAAAATCATATGATGCACACTCACACACCAACTAAGTTTAGTGACCGCTCGGAGGTTGGGCATGGTCAACGCAACACAATGGACATCACCGATAGACGATCATCACTTAGAAATTCATCCAAAGCCGCGTGCTGCATGGAAGCAAATTTCAGAAGTCTTGACATTAATACAATCTCCAGTCTGCAGTGTTCATAGCTGGAATAAATTTATAGACACATTTATTTTGCATTGCGACAGGTCTAGTTTGGTGGAAACTTTGCAGCTTGCCAACTCTACAGATGATTTGATGTGAAATGAGCAATGAAAGATGTTCACCATCTTAAATGATCTAGACATGGACCAGTCCCCGCAGGCTGGAAGGTGACAAATTTACGGCCACTGTTTGAAAACAGGAACTACAGAGCGGCTTGCCTGATATCAGTAATGAGAAATTGCGAGAGTCTATTATAATGGAGAGAATAAAAGGACATTTGGAAAGTACCAACAATATTAGGGGAATTCTGCTTGGAATTATGGAAGAGCTATCTTCTTCGACAGATCCACTGGATTCTTTTGAGGATGGAACTGCTGGATCAGTTAAGATGGAACCAGTGTATGTGAAATATTCATTAAAAATCTCACCGCCTCATGTGGCTCCATGTATACAGCCATGTTGATTTTACAGGGGACATTCTCTCCCTAAATGGACTCCTCCACTTCTTATACACTCCTACCCTTCTTAGGGGCGGTACAGTGGCTCAGCAGTAGAGTTACTGCCTTACAGCACCAGAGACCCGAGTCATGGGGTCATGGGAGGAAGGCAGGAGAAAGGGGTTAGGAGGGAGAGATAGACCAGTCACGATTGAATGGCGGAGTAGACTCGATGGGCCGAATGGCTTAATTCTGCTCCTATCACTGATGACCTTATGAGCCTCTTCGCTGTGACAGTGCCACAGTCCAGGCTGCTTCTGCTGTCCTCTGAAAAGTCATCACCACACCAACAGTAACCAAAGATGTACACCTGTTACTGAGGGGAATGGCCATAGGGGAACCCTGCACAAGATCTGCCTATCTCCTCTACCTTTCCAGGTGGTTACCCAGCCGCCCGCAGTCTGAACCTCAGGTGTGACCACAACACTAATACTCCTATCCCTGATGTTCTCAGCATGGCGGATGACCCGGGGTGTACACAGCTCCAGCTCCAGTTCCAGTCCAGTTAGTCAGGAACATTATCTGGGTGCACTTCCCACAGGTGAAGTCACCAGAAACACTGGAGTTCTCCCTGATCTCTCCCATCCTGCAGAAGGAGCATACCACTCCCATACCACTCCCAAACCCCCTGCAGTTTGCATACAGGGCCAATAGATCAGTGGATGACGCAGTCAACCTAGGCCTGCACTTCATCCTCCAGCACCCAGACCACAAGGATTCTGTTTGTGGACTTTAGCTCTGCTTTTAACACCATTGTGCCAGAGCTACTACATTCCAAACTCTCCCAGCTGACTGTGCCTGAACCCCTCTGTCAATGGATCATCAACTTCCTGACAGACAGGAAGCAGCATGTGAGGCTGGGAAAGCACATCTCAGACCCACAGACCCTCAGCATAGGAGCACCGCAAGGCTGCGTACTCTCCCCTCTCCTTTACTCTCTCTACACCAACGACTGCACCTCCATGGACTCCTCTGTCGAGCTCCTCAAGTTTGCGGATGATGCAACCCTGATTGGACTGATCCAAGATGGGGAGGAATCTGCCTACACACAGGAAGTGACACAGCTGGCATCCTGGTGCCATCGCAACAACCTGCTCAATGCTCTCAAGGCAGTTGAACTAATTGTAGACTTTTGAAGAGATCCCCCTCCCCTCCCCTCGCTCACCATCAACAACTCCATAGTCACATCTGTGGTCATTTAAGTTCCTTGGAACCATCATCTCTAGGGACCTTAAATGGGGGGCCACCATCGACTCCACAGTCAAAAAGGCCCAACAGAGGATGTACTTCCTGCGGCAGCTGAGGAAACACAATCTGCCACAGGCAATGATGGTCCAATTCTATACTGCTATCATTGAGTCCGTCCTCACCTTCTCCATCATGGTCTGGTTTGGCTCAGCCACCAAGCACGACATCCGGAGGCTGCAACAGATCGTTTGCACAGCTGAAAAGGTTGTTGGCTGCAACCTTCCCCCCATCGATGAACTGTACACTGCAAGGGCCAGGAAGCGAGCGGGCAAGATCATCTCTGACCCCTCTCACCCTGGTCACACTTCCCTCTGGAAGGCGACTCCGGACTGTCAAAGCAGCCACAGCCAGACATAAAAACAGCTTTTTTCCCCCGAGTGATAATTCTACTCAATAACCAAAGTCTGTAGTCTCTTTTTTGCTCTGGTTTATTTTCACCCACATGTTTAGACCGTAATGGTGTATCCTTATTGTTTTGATGTGTTATGCTTTATTCTTAATTGTTAACTGTATGTTTGTGTTGTCATTTGTGAGCGGAGCACCAAGGCACATTCCTTGTATATGCATACTTAGCCAATAAACTTATTCCATTGCCATCCCATCGAAACTAAGTCTGAAAAATAATTTAAAAGCCCCGACCTTTTCTCACCCATACCTCTACTCAGCCTTCCTGTCGAAGAAGAAAGACCCGCGTTCGATCCTGACTACGGGTGCTGTCTGTACAGGGTTAATTTAGTAAGTTGTTTAGTTTATTGTCACGTGTACCGTGTTTGAATGTGCCCCCTGTGACCGCGTGGGTTTTCTCCGGGTGATCTGGTTTCCTCCCACATTCCGAAGACGTGCAGGGTTCTACGTTAATTGGCTTCAGTAAAAAAGCCCCTCTAGTGTGGGTAGGATGGAAACGTGGGGCAAGAGGGGGCATTGCTCGCAGATTAGTGAGTGGGGAAAGAAGATGGAAGACCCCCAGGGGAATGAATGTTGCTCAGGAGTAGCCCGCCCTGCCACGGAGTCATGGAGCCACACAGCACGGAAACAGGCCCTTCGGCCCAACTAGTCCATGCTGAACAAGATGCGTCATTTACGCTGGTCCCATTTACCCGCATTTGAACTTTATCCCTCTAAAGATCAGCCATCATCTAAAGATCATCTAATGATCCCTCCAAAGATCAACAATGGCAGAGTGGACTCGATGGGCCGAATGGCCTAATTCTACTCTTAGAACCTATGAAACCTTTCCTATCAATGTACCTGTACAAGTGACTTTTAATTGTTGTTATTCTACCTGCCTCATCCATCTCTTCTGGCAGCTCTTTCCATATATCCGCCAACTTCTGAGTAAAAAGAGTTGCCAGACGCCTACTAAACTTTCCCCTCTCACCTTAAACCTGTCGTTCAATATTGTCATGACCGATCTTACCCAAGCCTCGACACCTTCTGTGCCTGTTCCCTATCACCCTCGATGCCTCGATATTTAAAAAATGCATCCACTTCCACTTGAACTATTTCCCACAAGCCAGCCTCTGCAACTCTCCGGAACTGAGCAGGCCAATAGACAACACTGGTATTTCAGGCTCGTTTCCCAGACTCCGCACTGGGCAGGTCCTGCCGTAATGGCCGAGGCGGGACATGGCCAGGGTGAAAGAGTTTTACTGATGGAAAATAAATTAGGTGGGGAGATCAAACTCATCACACCAACCCTGGGCTTTGATAAGTTCATAAGTTAACGGAGCAGAATTAGGTCATTTAGTCCAACAAATCTATTCCTCCATTCAATCATGGCTGATCTATCTTTCCCTCTCAATCCATTTTCCTGCCTTCTCCCCATAACCCCTAACACCCGTACTAATTAAGAATCTGGCAATCTCCACCTTAAACATATCCATTGACTTGGTCTCCACAGCCTTAATTCCACAGATTCACCACCCACTGACTAAAGAAATTCCTCGTCACCTCCTTTCTAAAGGTACGTCCTTTTATTCTGAGATCATGGCCTCTGGTCCTGGACTCTCCCACTAGTGGAAACATCCTCTCCACATCCACCCTTTCCAGGCCTTTCGCTATTCGGTAAGTTTCAATGAGGCCCCCCCCCCCTCATCCTTCTAAACTCCAGCGGGTACAGGCCCAGTGTTGTCAAGCCTTTGGTGATAGAGAGGGTTCCATGGACATGAGGTGGTTCTGATCTTTGTTCAGCCAGTGTGTGTTTTCCCCTCTGATTCACCTACTCATCTCTTTCCCCTTCCACCCTCAGCTCAAAGAAAGTTCTATGTATCTCAGTTTTAAATCGCTATCTCTTTATCTGAAAATGATTCCCCCTTTATTCAAGTTTGTCAAATGATTCCCACTTTATTCAAGCAGGGATGAATCACCAATGGTTAGCTGAGGACAATGGTTTGGTCGGATCCCACCCTTTATAAAGCACCATCTACTATAAGATCCTGAACACCAGACTGTCCTGTTCCATTCCTCAGGATTCATGTAGTTATCACTGAATTGGGCTGTGCGTTCGCACTGAATAGTAACTGGAACAAGCATCGATCTTCATTTATAATTCCTCGCTATCAGCACTATTCATTTATTCCAACAGACTGGATGGAGTCTAGCCCTGTCCCAAACTGGGTATCATTTCACGTGATAATCTTTACATCAACTCCACTGTGGTGGAAAGTGAATGAGCACTCTCATATTTTATAGTGACTGATGCTGTGGTGAATGCTGAATTTACAGTTTTGCAAGGAATGCGTGGGTGTTTAAGAATTGTGTGTTCCTCATTAATGGGGAATAGCAAGGGAAAAAAAATCATCTCAACTCCTACACTCATTGGCATGTAGTAAATCTTCTTCCTTCATATCATTACGGTGTGCACTGCACTCAGTAAATGTTCAGTTATCGGCCAAAAATACAATTCCTTAAATAAGTGCCTGTCAAGATGAGAGATTATTGGCTATTTTACCTGAGAGGGGTTTTTTTTCTTCTATTAGAGCTTGATAAAGTTTGATATTAACTCCAGCTCAAGATTTCAGCAGTTTGGTTGCATATTTACGGGTTTGGAAACTGGTCCATTCCAGGAGGCTGATGTAAACTGAATGAGGCCACATGCAAACTGGAGGACCAGCACTGCATATTCCGCATGGATAGCTTACCACCCATTGGCATGAACATTAAATTCACTAATTTTAAGTAATACCCCCTATTCCCTATCCCTATCCTGTCCCCTACCCATTTCTCCCATTATCCCTCCCCTCTTCCCTCACCCCTATCCCACATCTCCATCTCCATGTCCCTTTCCTCCTATATCCCTCCCTTTGGCTTTACAATTCACCTGACACCATTTTGTCTCCTTTTCATCTTTGGCTTTTGTCACTTACTCCACCCATCTGCCATTCAAACTCCCCTCAACTGTATCACTTGCCAGTTCACCCCCACCTCTCTTTTCCAGCTTTCTCCTCTCTATTAAAATCATTCGGAAGAACGGTCCCAGCCTGGAACATCGCCTATCGTTCCTTCCACAGATGCTGAGTTCCTCCAACACTTTGTATTTTGCTCAAGATTCCAGCGTCTGCAGTTTCCTTGTGTGTCCATAAGATCTTAAAACATTGGAGCCGTTCAGGCCATCCGGCCCATCAAGTCTACATCATCAATCATGGCTGTTCTATTTTTCCCTTTCAAACCCCATCTCCTGCTTTCTCTTTCGGCACTCTTACACTTTCACTGCTTTCACTTTTGGTACCCTTACTAAACTGAATCCTGCCCTGGAATAGAACTATTATTGACACCATGCATTCATTTTTAATGGCAGCCATTTCAAACCTTAATGTCTGAACCTATTCTTTAATCTCTGACACAAATCCCAAAGAGTCAGTAGGACCATAAGATCATTGCTCTTTCTGAGTAGGAAGGAAGGAAGAGCAGATGTTTACATCGAAGACAGACACAAAATGGCCCCCAAATGTCTTTGCGGGTGTGTCGGCAACTAGAACCAATGCTTCTGACCTTGGCTTACTCCGTCGTTCTGATCAGTCCGCCAATTTCATGAAAGGGTACAGAGACAATCCTTCAGTCCCTTACATCCTGACAGAAAGGCCCCAAATTCTTGCACAGGTGCTGGATCTCAAAACAGTCTCCCATTTTTGCTGTGAGAGTGCAGGAAGTTTGTACACTGATTAAATGCCACGTTAAAGAATAGGCCCCGTTTTGTGGCACTAAAATGGACACAGTGTCAGCCAATTTCGAGGTTACTCTCTCCTCTTCAATGTAATGCAGGAAATTCTGCAGTGAATTTGCACACTGCGAAAGACCCATAATCAGAACATTGTCCTTTTTAATTAGCTGTTTGTTGAGGGACAGATACTCACTTGAATATCAGGAGTAGCTTACTTGCTCTTCTTCAAATGTCACCTGATGTCCAGGGACTCTGTTTATTAACTGCTTCGAAAATTTGCTGCTGCCGAGAGTCTGGCAATATCCCGGTCGACACTGGGGTGGCGGCTGAGCTTGCCCTGGTGTGAGACCTGAACGCAGAACACCCCTGAGAGGAGAGTATCTTTAGGTCAGTTAATATTGGTCTCGATAAAGTAGATGTGGAGAGGATGTTTCCAGTCACTGGAGAGTCTAGGGCCAGAGGGCACAGCCTCAGAATACAAGGACGTATCTTTGGAAAGGAGATGAGGAGACATTTATTTTGCCAGACGTGTCTGCATCCACCACCATCCCAGGCAGAGTGCTCCAGGCACTCTGTGTAATTACCCCACACATCTTCTTTAAACATTGCCCCTCACACCTTGCAGCTATGCCCTATAATATTAAATATTTCCATCCTGACTGTCAGCCCTATCTATGTCACTCATGACTTTATACACTTCCATCACGTTTCTCTGTGGAATTCTCTGCCTCAGAAGGCAGTGGAGGCCAATTCTCTGAATGCATTCAAGAGAGAGCTAGATAGAGCTCTTAAGAATAGCGGAGTCAGGGGGTATGGGGAGAAGGCATATGGGGAGAACGGGGTACTGATTGAGAATGATCAGCCATGATCACATTGAATGGCGGTGCTGGCTCGAAGGGCCGAATGGCCTTCTCCTGCACCTATTGTCTATTGTCTATTGTCCCCACAACCTCTGGTGTTCCAGAGAAAACAATCTAAGTCTGTCCAACCTCTCCCTGTTGCCAATACCCTCTCAACCAGGCATCGACTACATTGTCCACCATTGACCAAGTCTCCTGCATCTGGATTCGATTCTGCTTCTGCATCTCAACATGATTGATAATGGTGTCAAGGATTACGGGGAGAAGGCAGGGGAATGGGGTTGAGAGGGAAAGATAGACCAGCCATGATTGAATGACGGAGCTGAATGGCCTAATTTTTCTCCTATAACTTATGAACTTACCTGCATGGGCTGAATGTGATAACTTGGTCAGTGATGACCTTGAGATGGCAACAGAAAGTGACAACACGATATAGTGGTCAGGTGTCCTTTGCCTGTGTCGACATTGACATCAGCACCAGATTAGGCCATTTACCGTCACAGACTGGTCAATAAGGTCATACATGATAGGAGCAGAATTAGGCCATTTGGCCCCTCAAGTCTATACTCGACCATTCAACCATGGCTCATCTATCTCTCCCTCCTAACCCCATTCTCCTGCTTTCTCCCCATAACCTCTGACACCAGTACCAATCAAGAATCTATCTATCTCTACCTTAAAAATATTGATTGCTTGGCCTCCACAGCCTTCTGTGGCAAAGAATTCCACAGATTCACCACTCTCTGACTAAAGAAACTCCTCCTCATCTCCTTCCTAAAGGAATGTCCTTTCATTCTGAGGCTATGACCTTTAGTCCTGGACTCTCCCACTCTAGTGGTGGACCCAGGCAGCATCGGCCTCCAGTTTCAGACTTTCAAAGCCAGCATGAGGAGCACGGGTCAAGAACTGGTGGCTCAAGGTTGACTTTGGAAGATTCTGCATCACCTTATCTTTGTTCCTGAGATGAATACATTGCTCCAGGAGCTCTAAATTGTCAATGGTACCCCAAGGCAGTTCAGTAATCTGTCTCAAGCCACATAGATTCACTTACAGCAATTGGAAACGTTTCTATTTGGGACGGCTGTCCACTGAACAAGAACTCTATTCCTTGGAGTGCAGGAGGATGAGGGGAGATCTTACAAAGGTGTAAAAAGTAATGAGAGGAATAGATCCGGTAAGTGCATGGAGTTTTTTGCCCAGAGTAGAGGAATTGAGAACCAGAGGACTTAGGTTTAAGGTGAAGGTGGAAAGATTTAATAGAAACCGGAGGGCTAACTTTTTTTATACAAAAGGCGGTGGGTGTGTGGAACGAGCTGCCAGAGGAGGTGGTTGAGAAAGTACTATTGCAACGTTTAAGAAACATCTGGACAGGTACATGGATAGGATAGGTTTAGAGGGATATGGGTCAAACGGAGGCAGGTGAAATGATTTATCGTAGATAGGGCATATTGGTCGGCATGGGCTAGTTGGACCGAATGGCCTGTCTCTATGTTGTATGACTATGACACATTCTGTTTTATTCCCTCAGCTTTGAGGTGAAGGGTTGGCCTTGATTCAGGCTCCTGTCTGTTAATTGTGCCAATATTGAGATCAGCTGTTGTCCGGCTAATTCCAGCACTTAATATCCATGTGCATTTTTTGCAGTATGTCGTCAATGTGTCTTTGGAACATTTCCATTGAGCACATCACCCGGAGTTTCCATCTGCTTGGGGAATCAAGACCTGGCTATTCATTTGGCGTTTGGTAGAGTGGAGATGATGCCTGGTAATCATTCCTTCAATAATGGCAAACTTGACTTTGGTTGGAGTCTCACCTCAATGCATTTCCTCAATGCACCCCCGGGACACAGAGTCAGAGGTGGTTGGGTCACAGAGAGGAGAGGGATGTCGGGTCGGGCTTACCTTGGTTCACCGGGATCGGGGGCACTCCAGGCTTCCAACACATGGACTGGACTTATCTGCTCACTGACACATGGGTGAAAGCTGCATCTGTGAAAATTAACTCCTGCCTTTATGCATTTCAACAGTGACTACACTTCAAACACATTTGATTAACTGTAAAGAGCCTCGGGTCAAACTCAGAGATGTGCTATATTTATGCATTCTTTATTTCTCTTTATAAAGAGTGTGCACATAGGCAATGTCTATCTTTAACAAAGAGGGGCAGCAAAGCCAGTGTTGTATTTAGTTTAGAGGTACAGCTTGGAAACAGGCCCTTCGACCCACAGAGTCCACGCCGACCAGCGATTCCCGTACAACACAAGCCTACACACACTAGGGACAATTTACACTTATGCCAAGTATATAAACCCTGAGCCAATTAACCTACAAACATTGTTGTAGAGGAGGAAACCGAAGATCTTGGAGAAAACCCACACGGTCACAGGGAGAACCAACAACCACAGCAGTACCCATAGTAGGGATCGAACCCACATCTCTAGCATTGCAAGCACTGTCAGGCAGCAACTCTACTGCTGTGCCACCTTCTTCAGAAGTGCCTTGACCCAAAATGTCACCCATTCCTTCTCTCCAGAGATGTTGCCTGTCCTGCTGAGTTACTCCAGCAATTTGTGTCTATCTTTGGTGTAAACCAGCATCTGCAATTCCTTTCTACACATTGCATTTAACACTCTTAGTTTAACAGTGATAAAAAAAAAATACCAGCAGGGTACCAGTAAAGGAGCATCCATAACTGAAACGAATCTCTTGAGGCCAAATGATGTGCATTTTTGATACATTTACGAGATAGTGGATCCCAGTACATTCTATGCCTGTGGATTGGTAACAGACTTGTACAAAATGGAAAGGGAGAAACGGTGCACTGTGAGCATTCCCACACCAATCTAAGGCTCAGTGATGACATTGGCTGCAGGAAGCACAGGTGCCAAATAGCTCACTCAGCAACATAGTAAAACCAAGCATCTCAAAGATTTAATGCAAGTTTCCAGGAGACTTTTGCCTCATGGTTTCCAAGTGCTCTCCATGTTGCTAGCCAAGATGTCCATGTTACAGAATAGAGTGATACAGCATGGAAACACTCCCGAGCGGCACAGTGGCGCAGCGGTGGAGTTGCTGCCTTGCATCACCAGGGACCAGGGTTCGATCCTGACTACGGGTGCTGTCTCTATCGGGTTTGTTCTTGGGTTTTCTCTGGGATCTCCGGTTATCTCCCACATAGGGTTGCCAACTTTCTCACTCCCAAATAAGGGACAAAAGGTGACGTTACCGCCCCACGCCCCACATGACCTCACCCAGCCAGCGGCCTTGTGCTTCCGTTCCACCAATGGCGTCCGCCCGGGCCGGGAGGTGGGTTGCTACGCAACCTCCGTTAGGCTGCGCCCGGGCCTCCGTGCTTACACTGTCTGGGCCTACAGCGGCCACTGGGCCTACAGTGTCCGGGCATACAGTGTCCTGGCCTCCAGCGCCCCCCGAGCCTAATACGGGACAAGGGTGGGACAAACCAATTTAGCCCAATATCCGGGATGTCCCGGATAATACGGGACAGTTGGCAACCCTACTCCCACACTCCAAATAGGTACACGTTTGTAGGTTAATTAGCTTGGTATAATTGAAAATTGTCCCTAGTGTGTGTGTAGGATAACATTAATGTGCGGGGATCACTGGCTGGAGTGGAGCCTGTGGGTGGAAGGGCCTGTTTCCGCCCTGTATCTCAAATACTAAAACTGAAACAGAAACACACGCTTTGACCTAACTCATCCATGCCGATCAAGATACCCCATCTAAGCTAGTCCCATTTGCTTACATTTGGCCCATATCCCTTAAACCTTCTGATACATCTACTTGCTTGAGCAAGTGTCTTTTAACTGTCGTTATAGCACCTGTCTCAACTACCTCCTCTGGCAACGTGTTCCATATATCCACTACCATGCAAGTGAAAATGTTGCCCCTTAGGTTCCTATTAAATCTTCCCCTCTCACCTTAAATCTATGTCTTCTGGTTTTGATTCCCCTGCCCTGGGTAAAAATAATTCTGTGCATTCAATCTATCTATGTCCCCTCATGGTTTTATACACCGCTATAAGACCACCCCTCAACCTCCTGTGTTCTAACAAGTAAAGTCCTAGCCTGCCCAACCTCTCCATGTAGCCCAGGCCCTCGAGCCCTGGCAACATCCTCAGTGACTCCGAATTGGTTATTAAAAGAACTATTACATTAAATAAAGGTCATAAGTGCCACCGTAGAAAGCAAAGCAATACATTTCCATTCATCAGAAATGAATCTTGATGATACGACATTTCCCAACATGCTGGTAATTTCCAAGAGCAATAAAAAAAAGAAGTACAATGAATCAAATCCAAGAAAATAAAAAGTAAAATTATGTTATCACAAAATGCCTTACACTGAAACTTTCTTGCAGAAGAAGCAAATTGAGAATATCATTTTGAATTCACACTATATTAAAAGTGTAAATCATTGAATGTTTTAGGTATTTTGCATATAAATGTGTGCTCTTATGATAAATTAATATCTCCATCAATCCTACATGCATATTCTGTACGATGTACCCAGTACAGAATATAGTTCTCAGCATTGTAGTGCATCAGTTCCACAGACCAAGTCCAATGTCCACAATGGGGTAGGGGTGAATCAGACAGTACGCACCCTGATGGAAGGATCATTCAGAAGCCCGATAACAGAGGAGAAGAAGCTGTTCCTGAGTCTGCTGATGTGCCCTTTCAAACTATCTGTACTTTCAGCCAGACATGAGCAGGACTAAGAAGAAATGACCCGAGTGGGACAAGCCTTTGATTATGTTGGCTGTTTTTCCGAGGCAGCAGGAAGTGTAGATGGAGCCAATGGTGGGCAGTCTGGTCTGCGTGATAACTGGGCTACATCTACAACTCTCTGCGATTTCTTGCGGTCTTGGGCAGAGCTGTTCCCAAACCAAGCTGTGTTGCATCCCATAGTATGCTTTCTATGGTACATCTGCAAAGGTTTGTAAGAGTCATTGGAGACATTCCAAATTTCCCTAGTCTCCACAGGGAGTAGAGGCATTGGTTTGTCTTCTAGGTTGTCACATCAATGTGGCCGGTCCACGACAAATCATTGATAATATGAACTCAAAGGATCCTGAAGCTCTCAACCATTTCCACTTTTGGTCATTTCAGATTTTAGAAAAACTGACCTGCGGTGTTATTTTGCTTAACAACTACTGTCCTTGGAATTAAATACAGAACATTGGAAAGAACATTGTGAAACCCATCTTAAATGCAATCTTGGCAGTTTAAATTTTAATCAGAAATTGATAACCGGAACGATCAAGAACTCAAACGAAGATAATCGAACGCACTAAAGAATGATGGCAGGGAGAATTATTTCTAGTATTGCATGCATTTCTGGTCACCCCATTACAGGGTAGATGTGGAGACTTTGGAAAGGGTGTAGAGGAGGCTTACCAAAATGATGCCTGGATTAGAGAGTTTCACCTACTGAGTCAACTTGATAGAGTAGATCGATCGGTTGGATGGACTTGGATTGTTTTCTCTGGAGTAACTCAGCAGGTCGGGCAGCATTTCTGGAAAAAAAATGGATGATGTTTCGGGTCGAGACCCTTCTCCAGACAGAAAGTAGAAGGTAGAGGTGGGAGAGAGAGGGGGAGGTGAAAAGCTGAAGGTGAGAAAAGTCTGAGACCAATCAAGACTGGCCACAAATGATCTCAGATGACATCTCTGATTCTCACCCTTCGCCCCGCCAGCTCTCAATGGACCATCCTTTGAAATTCCTGCCATTTCCAACAAAATTTCACCCTCTGAGTCATCTTCTCCTTCCCTTCCAGCGCTTCGAAAGGACCAATCCCTTCCCTACACTCTTCCAACCCGGCCAACCACTCCCCAAAAGATAACACTTCAACCTGCCCTTTCATCTCCTTCCTTCCTGCTTTCGGGAATCCAAACGATCTTTGCGGGTGAAACGCACAAGTGATTCACTTGCTCTAGTGCCCGTTTCGTAAGTTAAGTCAAGTCAGGTATCAATAAGCAAGTACAGTGAAGTACAACTACAATAAAAATCTTGCTTGCAGCAGTATCACAGGCACCTAGAGTCAGACACACACACACACACACAATCATAAATGATATATAAATCTCACTTCAAAATTCTGCAGATAGAGGATTGCGTTCAGTTTTATAGGACACCCTGTTACAGGGAAGATGTTATTAAGGTGGGAAGGGTGCACAAAAGGTCTGTGAGGATGTTGCCAAGGCTCGAGGGCCTGAGCTAGAGGGAGAGGTTGAGAGGATTTTAATTCTAGGATTCCAGTATCTATAGGCCCTTGTGGCTCTCTCTTTCCACAGATGCTGCATGACCTGCTGAGGTTTTTCCAGTATTTTCTGTTTTTGTCTCAGACTCACAAAATCTGTAGGGATTTTTGGAGTTCCATTCACCATGTTGTTGTCCAAAGATGCAGCACAAGAGCAGAATGGGTGTGTTCGTAGTGCAGAGGTGGATTTTAATGGAACCGAATGCCAACAAGAATAACAGCATGTTTTAAATTGCAAATTTAAAAGAACCTTTTCATGGTTTAGCATTTAACAGACTCAGAAAATGTTACAAAGACATGGTTTAAAATCTCCCCAATAACCTGTTAATTCAAATCCCTTTTTCCCCAAAATAAGTATTTTAATGAACTTATTTTTTTTAAAGTTTTTAAAATTTTATGAATGTTTTTGAAAATTGCAATAAAAAAACCCCATCAAACCTAAAACATTGAATCTCCAGAGATGCTGGAGTTGAGTTACTCCAAAATGTTCTGTCTGTCTCTGGTGTAAACTAGTATCTGCAGTTCCTTTTTATTATATAACTGTATATTTCTTCCTTTTTTGGGAATGGAGTGAGAAATGCGAGAGGTAAAAAAGGAAACAAAAGGGCGTCAGATCAGCTGAGAAGAGGAGTGGAATGCAAGGCTTGTGGGGGGTGGAGAGAGATAAGGCACAGGGGAAAAGAGAGGGTAATGAAAGACAGGGGAGGGGTGCAGGTATGGGAAATGCAGAGGAGGGGGAAGGGGCAGGTTGACGGGGGAGGGAGATGATGGGAGAGATGTAGGTCCAGAGGGATGGAGGGCACAGGAAATAGGACTGTTATTACTTGAAATTGGAGAATTCACTGTTCTTTGACGATATTGGGCATTTTCTCGAGGCAGCATGAAGTCTAGATGGAGACGATGCCAGGGACATCTCACAGTGCAACACCTCAGACTTTTACATACACCGAGGATTGGTGAGTAGACTCCTCTCCTCCAGCCCAGCATTTTCCCTCAGCTCCTCCATTCAGTTGCTTTGCAGCTGCCAGGCGGAATTCCCTTTGAACATTTCCCAGTGATCAACACAGCACTCACACAGCAGTTGTGCCCGTTTGTCTACTTCAGTGCCAGCTCAATGCAAAAAGGGTATCCAAGTTCCTGCCGAAGAGACAGGTTTGTGAATTACAAAGTCTGGGTCACAGTATTTCTATCAGTTATGTCGTTGCATCGCGGCCTGGTTCGGCAACTTGAACGCCCAGGAGCGAAGAAGACTGCAAAAAGTGGTGAACACTGCCCAGTCCATCACGGGTACTGACTTCCCCACCATCAAAGAGATTTACAGGAGTCGCTGCCTCAAAAAGGCAGCCAGCATCATTAGAGAGCCACACCACCCTGACCACACTCTCATTTCACACGCGCCATCGGGAAGAAGGTATAGGAGCCAGAAAGCTAACGTCAAGGTTCAGGAACAGCTTCTTCCCTACAGACATCAGGTTATAAAACATTAAAACCTCCAAATAATCTCAGAACTACAGACTTGTGGACATTGGTTTGTCTTTTAAAAAAAAAAAATGTAAACTGTTTATTAGTTTTTACAATTATTTCAACAATGAACAAACAATACGCGTAAAGATACACCCCCACCCCCCACCCCCCACCCCCACCCCCACCCCCACCCCCCACCCCCCACCCCCCACCCCCACCCCCACCCCCACCCCCCACCCCCCACCCCATCCCAGACGCAGAGATAAAGATTGACATTAGTAAAACAAATACAAAGTAAAAAATAAAAAATAAATAAAAATTGATTACAGACAAGGGAAGAAGAGTGTAGGCAGACATATAAGCAGTCAGAACTTTGGTTTATCCCCATTCTCTAAAACAATCATTAAAGTTTTTGCATAATTTAGAAACGGTAACCATGTTTCTTTAAAGCTTTCCTGCGAACCTTTGAGAGAGAATCTAATCTTCTCTAGCTTTAAGTGATATAACACATCCTTGATCCATCTATTATGAGTGGGTGACAATACATGCTTCCAATTAAGAAGGATAAGACGTCTAGCCAAAAGAGAAGTAAAAGACATAATTACTTTTAGATATCGGGGGGGGGGGGGTATTAGTTCCGGAAGGGACACCAAAAAGAGCTGTAAGAGGATTGGGTAGAATATCTATACCGAATATATCCCTAAAGGATTTAAAAATCCCCGTCCAAAATTTAGACAGGCGGGGGCACGTCGAAAACATGTGAATCAAGTCGGCAGGTGTTTGTCGACAACGGTTACATGCGTCACTCGTGCCGGGAAATATTCTTGCTAGTCTAGCGTTAGTGTAATGCGTGCGATGCAAAATGTTACATTGTATAAGACTATGTCTAGCACAAATTGAGGAAGTGTGAACAAGTCCCAGCACAGTTTCCCATGTACGATCCGTTATACCAAACCCCAAATCCTGTTCCCAAGCTACCTTAAGATTATGGAGAGATTCAGGCTTAATGGAGTCTATTTCAGTGTGTATAATTTAAATCAGCCTCTGCGCATTGGGATTCAAAAGAAGAATAGAATCAATTTCAGAGTAAGTGGGCTGACTTGGAAATTCTGGAAATTGCCTTTGTAAGAAGTGCCTGACCTGAAAATAGCGAAATAGATGTGATCGGGGCAAGTTGAACCGTTCAGACAGGTCTGGAAATGACAAGAAGGTCCCATCACCATACAGATCATTAATAATAATAATAATAATAAGCATTTATTTTATATAGCGCCTTACCAGAAGCTCAAAGCGCTTTACAAAAACAATCATAACATAAAAACAAACAGACAAACTATCCTAACGGAGAAGCGGCGAATAAACAGCGCCAGCGTCCTCTCACGTCAGGGTCCGGCAGTAGACAACAAAAAAGCACAGGACACATAGATACAATTTATAACACAAACAGCCATCACAGTGATTGCTCCAGGCACACCCTCACTGTGATGGAAGGCAAAGAAAAGTCTTATCTCCTACTCATTCTTCTCCCGTGGTGCCACGAGGTGATCGAGGCTCCCAACTTTTTGAAGCCCCCACCGGGCGATGGAAAGTCCCAGGGCCGAGCCGAGCAGGCCGATGAAGGTCCTGAGCTCCCACCGGGCGATGGAAAGTGCCGCGGCCAGGCCACGCAGGGCGATGAAGGTCCTGCGGGCGGGTCGATCGTACCTCGCGCTTCGGGGCGGTCGAAGCTGCTACGGCTGGAGCTCCCGAAAGCCGGCCGCCAGCCAGGGACCTGCGAGCTCCCGATGTTGCGGTCTGCAGGGCCCACGGCCGAAGCCTCCGAGATGGTAAGTCCAGGCCCTGCGACCGGAGTCTTCAAGGTCGATCCCAGTTGGAGGCCGCCGACTCCACGATGTTAGGCCGTAGCGCGAACGGAGACATGACACGGTAAAGGTCGCATCTCCGTTGAGGAGGAGATTAGAAAAAAGGTTTCCCCCACCCCCCCCACCACCCCCCACATACACAAAGTTAAAAATAGAACAAAACGTACATTAAATGATGACAATAGACAAAAAAACAAAAAAAAAGACAGAGAGACTGCCGGTGAGCCGCAGCTGAAGAACACAGCCACGCCCCTATCCTATACAGTTCTGATACCCTTATCAAACCAGGTTTGAATCAGTACATGATGGTTTAAACAAATAATTGCGATGTATTGGAGAATACAGGGATGGTCTTGTAAGACCAAAGTGTCTCCTGAATTGCATCCAGATCTTTAAAGTGTGCGTAACGGTGGGCATAGAACAGGCAATAGAGGTAAGCGGTAAACCTGAACAAACTAAAGAGCAAAGAGAGTACTGGCACGAGGACAGCTCCATTTGTGCCCAAAGAGGAGTGTTTTCCAGATTAGACCAGTAGAGAAGCTTCTGAATATTACATGCCCAATAATACTTAAGGAAATTTGGAAGGCCCATCCCCCCCATTGACTTGGACCGCTGGAGATACTCTTTCCTGATGCGCCATGGTTTGTTTCCCCATAAAAAGGAAGATATGGTCTGGTCCAATTTTACAAAAAAGCTTTCCCTAATAAATATTGGTATATGTTGAAAAAGGTATAAAAGTTTTGGTAAAGTAACCATTTTAATTAGGTTAATGCGACCGGCCAGTGATAAGGGCAGAGTAGACCAACGGTTAAAATCTTGTTTACAACGTTCTAGTAAGGGGAGAAAATTTGCATTAAAAATATGGGAGAAGGATTTAGTGATGACAATGCCAAGGTATTTAAACCCACTATCCATGCGCTTAAAAGGGAAAAGTGAATGAGGCATTCTTGTGGCTGCGGGGTTTATCGGAAAAAGCTCACTTTTCTGAATGTTCAGTTTGTACCCGGAGAATCTACCAAACTGCTCAAGCATAGATATAATAACTGAAACGGAAGAGTTGGGGTTAGATATAAATAAAAGTAGATCATCCGCGTACAAAGACACTTTGTGGGTGACTCCCCCTCTGACAATGCCTTCGAACCTAACCTCGCTACGGAGCCAGATAGCCAGAGGTTCTATGGCGATTGCGAATAACAACGGTGATAGAGGACAACCTTGTTTAGTACCTCGTTTGAGGGGAAAGAAAGGTGAGTGTAACTCATTAGTGATAACGGAAGCTACAGGGGCTGAATATAAAAGTTTAATCCATGAAATAAAATCTTCATTAATCCCCATTTTCTGAAGAACAAAAAAAAGATAGGTCCACTCTACCCTGTCGAAGGCCTTCTCAGCATCCAACGAGAGGACAATTTCAGGGAGTTCAGAAATTGGAGCATGAACTATGTCCAACAGGCGCCTTGTATTAAAAAAGGAGTGCCTCCCCTGGATAAAGCCTGTTTGGTCCGTTGATATTAAATCTGGGACCACGAGTCGAAGACGGTTATAAAGGACTTTGGCCAAGATCTTTTGGTCCACATTGAGAAGAGAAATTGGTCTTCTGCTACTACACAGAAGCGGGTCCTTATCTTTCTTAAGCAATAAGAAAATAGAGGCTTGAGACAATGTTTCTGGCAACTGGCCTTTCTGGTTTGTCTTTTTGCGCTATTATTGTTTGATTTTATGTGAGTGTCTGTCTGTCTGTCTGTCTGTCTGTCTGTCTGTCTGTCTGTCTGTCTGTCTGTCTGTCTGTCTGTCTGTCTGTCTGTCTGTCTGTCTGTCTGTCTCTAAAACTCTCGGTTTGTTTGTGCGTATATGTGAATGTGTGTACCATGCCCTCTACACAGCCGAAACCGTACATGATAGCGCCACAATTTTAGGCCCACCCTACTCACCATTCCCCTATGGTGTGAATAAACCCACTTTCGTTACTTTTTGAAAACAATTTACCTTATAAACTTTAATAAATCCATCCCCCCCCCCCCTCGGAGGACCAGCGCCCGTCCCGGTGTGCCCCGTGCCTGACCTTCCTCCCATACTGCAGCGCGCCGCAGAGGCTGTGGCAGAGGGTCCTACAAGATGGCCGTCGCCTGCCGCTGGAGAAATGCGGCCGAGGTCAGTGCCTTCTCCCTGTCCACTCTCACCAACCCACGGCCCTGGGAGGCGCTCCCCGCCCGGCAATGGGTCCATGCCGTCGCCACCGTTCCCCGCCGCAGATTGCAGCGGAGCTGCAGGAAACGCTTCGGCACCGCAGGAGAAACAGGGCCGACGTCACTGCTTTTCCCCATTCCTCCCTTCCTGGCACACGGCCAGAGGGGCACTGCCCGCCCGGCAACGGCTCCACGGTTGGGCTGAGGGGGGTGGGAGGGGAGGGGTGGAGCACGAGGAGGGGGCTGGGGGGGAAGAGGGGAGGGGGGAGGGAGGGAGGGGGTGGAGGAGGGAGGGAGGGGGGGAGGGGGAGAGAGGGGGTGAAGGGAATGGGGTGGGGGAGGGAGGGAGGGTGGGAGGGGGGGTGAAGGGGATGGGGAGGGGGAGGGGGAGGGAGAGATGGGACGGAGGGGGAGGGGTGAAGGGGATGGGGAGGGGGGTTGGGGAGAGGGGATGGGGAGGCGGTCGGGGGGATGGGGAGGGATGGGAGAAGGGGTGAAGGGGATGGTGGAGGGGGGAGGGGGAAGGGTGAGGGGGAGGGGTGAAGGGGAGGAGGGGGTGCTGCACCAATGCAGGAGAGGTTTGGACCCAACGGGTCCACTTAGTCTAGTATGACAATAAAACACTCTTGCCTCTTATGACTCTTACAACCTGGAGACCAGAGTTGAAAAGATACTCAGTGATAATTCTGCCACTATCCACCATGTAGCTGCTGGGAAATCCTCACGGAAGTTTAATGGAAACACAGACGAGAGACAAATTGCCATCGGCATTCAGTGTTTGCCCTCCTGCAGCTATAATGATTCAATGGATCTCTTACATCTGGTCAGTAGACAAAACAGAGTAAACACGCATTGCAAGTACTTACAAGACACAAAAGAGGATGACGACAGAAATAATTACTAAATCCAGCCTCAGATTCATCTCCTCCAGTTCTTCAGACAACAATGTGAAAAACAAATTGAGCTTTTTCATATTGGACATAGCAACATGCAGCAATAAATGCTTTGAGAGGTAGAATTGAAGCAGGTGTGCAATGCAGCAGCACGAAAACTGAAGGCAGTCAAGGCTGAATGAAATACAATCTACATCGCCACACAGGTAGAATGGGAACAAACATCAAGGCATCAACCAGAAGTGTCCTTTGTGTTTGTGTTTAGTACATGGTGCTCCAACCTTTATTTTGTTTTACTTGCATTGTCAAATGTCGTGATCTTTAGTCAGCTGCAAAAAAATGTGGAATTGTGATAGAAACAGAGAAACATAGAAAAATAGGTGCAGGAGTAGGCCATTCGGTCCTTTGAGCCAACACCGCCATTCAATACAATCATGGCTGATCATCTAAAATCAGTACTGCTGTTCCTGCGTTTTCCTAATATCCCTTGATTCCTTTAGCCCTGAGAGTTAAATCTAACTCTCTCTTGATAACATCCAGTGAATTGGCTTCCACTGCCTTCTGTGGCAGAGAATTCCACATTTAGGATGAATCGTCGAGGGTACTGTTCCATGCGTGCATTGCTGGCAGTTCACAATCCCATCAGAACATAGAAGAGTACAGCACAGGAACAGACCCTTCGGCCCACAATGTCTGTGCCGACTCGAGAAAAGCCTTACGAATCAAGTGCCTGCCAATCTCCACTTTAAAAATACCCAAAGACTTGGCCGCATCCAAGTAATCATATCAGCGCACTGTCATTAATAGTTACAGCCCTGAAACAGGCCATTCGGCCCACTGAACTTGCATCGACCATCACCAACCCATCGACACTCATCCTACCAGAGTGTGCAAGTGAGTGGTAGAATCCGTGGGGAGTTGATGGGAATGTGTTTGATTGGATGCTTGATTGTCAGTGGGCTGAAGACTCTGTTTGCATGCTACATGACTGTGACTCCCATCAGCCAAGATTAAGTAGTCAGCAGCAACGGAACTGTGTTCAACGTTGGACACAGCCATCCCGAGGGTTTTACTGGGCTTTAGACTGGATATGTCCTCTTTCCTGATGCCATGCAAGAGCTGAATAAGCAGCTGTCTGGCTGGTTATCCTATTAGATTAATGAATTCTCACAGCAACATTATTCAAATATTTAAATCATTGTTCAAAAAACAATAGAAAATTGGTGCGCACGCTCATGCGGAATTAAGTAGAGAAATTTCAATGACAAAATGACATTAAAAATAAGTTTGTAACTATTGGTAATATTTTTTCCCTGGGAGATATGGGTGGCAAGGTGGCGCAGTGGTAGAATTGCTCTCTTACAGCGCCAGAGACCCGGGTTCGACTCTGACTACGGGTGCTGTCTATACGGAGTTTGTACATTCTCCCCATGATTTGCGTGGGTTTTCTCTGGGTGCTCCAGTTTCCTCCCACACTCCAAAAATGTACAGGTTTGTGGGCTGATTGGCTGGGCAAAAATGGTAAATTGTCCCTACTGTCTGTAGGATAGTGTTACGGTGCGGGGATCGCTGGTCAGTGCTGACTCGGTGGGCCGAAGGGCTTGTTTCTGCGGTGAATCTTTAAACCAAAAACTAAGAATGATGCACGACACTTGGCAAATTGACTTTTCAGGGTTGGAGAAGATCTTTCGTAGTAAATGTAACGCATTACTCCATTAAAATTTCATTTAGTCCTGATTGAACAAGACTCAGCCTATAAGTAAATACCGTTGGCATTTTCTGTGAAGTTAGTGGCGACTTAGTTTAATGCTACGCCAAATCTGTGATTTCTATATTGATTGTACCAGCAAAGTCTGTAGTTGCACAGCTACACAGTGTGCCAGTAGTAAATCAATCGCACTTCTGAACGTCCATTTTTCATTGGACATGTCTGTATATCAGATCATGTCAGCTTTATAAGTATTGGCAGCACTATTCAATTATTACTGCTTGAATTTCCACGCCATTAAACTTTCAAGGGAACTGAACAACTGACCATCAAAATCCAACTGATGGAGTTAAAGCAAAGGTAAAACAGATAGGTAGACACAAAATGCTGGAGGAACTCAGCGGGTCAGGCAGCATCTCGGGAGGGAAGGAATTGGTGACCTTTTGGGTCGAGACCCTTCTTCAGACTGAAGTCTGAAGAAGGGTCTCAACCCGAAACATTACCCATTCCTTCTCTCTTGAGATGCTGCCTGACCCGCTGAGTTACTCCAGCATTTTGTGTCTACCTTTGATTTGAACCAGCATCTGCAGTTATCTTTCTACATAAAACCGATAGGAGTCTGTTATGTAGAACTGGGGGTATTGGGGCTTTAATCGAACAATTCCCCCTTCCAGATCTCCTCGTTCCACTGGTGAATTGGGCAGTGGACAACCCTACCATCCAATTGATGAACTGATCATTGTGGTATAGAACATAGAACAGTACAGCACAGGAGCAGGCCCTGTGGTCTGCAATGTCTGCGCTGAACATGATGCCAACACCAACCCTTATCTGCCTGCACCTCATCCATATCCCTCCATCCCCGTGTGTCCTGAAGTCTCTGAGATGTTGCTATTTCTCTGCCTCCACCACCACCCATGACAGGGCTTCCTGGCACTCACCACAAATTGAAGATGACCATTGTGGGCCGGATATCAAACATTGACGAGACGGAGTATAGGAAGGAGGTTGAAAAGCTCGTGGCCTGGTGTTGAGACACCAACCTTTCTCTCAATGTCAGCAAGACAAAGGAGATAGTGATCTACTTCAGGAAGCAAAGCAGTACACATCAGTACAAATCAGTCTGAAGAAGGGTCTTGACCCGAAAAGTCAACCATTGCTTCTCTCCTGAGATGCTGCCTGACCTGCTGAGTTACTCCAGCATTTTGTGAATAAATACCTTCGATTTGTACCAGCATCTGCAGTTATTTTCTTACAGTACACATACCCCAGTTTGCATGACGGTGCCAAAGTAGAGATGGTTGAAAGCTTCAAATTCCTAGGAATAAATATCACCAACAACTTGTCCTGGAACACCCATATTGAAGCAATGGCCAAGAAAGCACGCCAACACCTCTACTTACTTAGAAGGCTCAGGAAGTTCGGCATGTCCCCAATAACCATCACCAACTTCTACAGATGCATCGTAAAAAGCATTTTATTGGCATGCATCACCGCATAGTTGTGGATGCAGCCCAGACCATCACAAAAACCAAACTCCCTTCCATTGACTCCATTTGCCCCCCCCCCCCACTGGCTTAGCAAGGCCACCAGCATAATCAAGGACGAGTCACACCCCGGCCACTCTCTTATCTCCTCTCCCATCAGGCAAAAGGTATAGAAGTGTGAAAACACACACCTCCAGATCTAGGGACAGTTTCTTCCCAGCTGTTGTCAGGCAACTGAACCATCGTACCAACAACTAGAAAGCAGCCCTGATCTAATATCTACCGCATTGAAAACCCTCGGACTATCTTTGATCGGACTTGGTCTAACACTAAAAGTTATTCATGTTATTTTCCTTTATCATGTATCTGTACATTGTGGATGGCTCGATTGTTATCACATATTGTCTTTCTGCTGACTGGTTAGCATGCAACAAAAGCTTTTCACTGTACCTCAGTGCACATGACAATAAATTGAACTCTCTCTCTCTTTCTCTCTCTGTAAAGAAATGTTGTCCCGCACATCTCCTTTAAACTTAGCTCCTCTAGGTCTAGGTTTAGATTTACAGTATTATCATGACGTGTGCCAATGTCAAGTGAAAAGCATTTGTTTACATGCTATCCAGTCAAATCAGGTATTAGTATAAATGAATACAATCGAACCAAACACAAGTACAATAGGTAGAGTGAAGAGAATGAGAGTATTGTAGCAGTATTAACATTTCCAGAGAAAAAGTCCAATGTCCGTACTGATGTAAGTTGGAGAATCGGGACTGTGCCTGAGTCATGGAAGGACCGTCCAGAGGCAAATAACAGAGGAAAGAAGCTGTTCCTGAATCTGTTGGTGCATGGCTTGAAGCTTCTGTATCTTCTGCCTAATGGGAGCAGGGAGATGAAGGAATGCCCAGGGTGGGAATGGTCCTTGATTATTATGGATGCTTTTCCGGGGCAACATGACGTGCAGTTGGAGTCAATGGTGGGGGGTTTGGTCTGTGGGATGGACTGGGCTATATACACAACGCTCTGCAATTTCTTGTGGTCATGGGCAGAGATGTTCCCAATCCAAACTGTGATGCAACCCAATGGAATGCGTTTTTCAGTGCATATTGTTACCCAGTTAGTGGGTGGAGAGTGAACGTGAAGGAAACTCTTCAGATAGTTTTTAGGAGAGGCTGCACAAGCACATAAGGTGAAGGGAATAGTGGGTTATGTGGATAGATTTTGATAGGAAAAGATGGGAAGAGGCTCATGTGCAACATAAGCAACAGATTGCTTCTGTGCCGGTCTCTTATGAATATTAGTTGAAGATCTATGTATAAAATCATGAGAGGAATAGATCAAAATTGAGGACCAGAGAACATAGGTTTAAGGTGAACGGGAAAAGATTTATAAAGAATCTGAGCAGTAGCTTTTTCATGCAAAGGGTGGTGGACGTACAGAACGAGCTGCCGGAGTAGGTAGCGGAGGCAGGGACTATCGCAACGTTTAAGAAACAATTAGACAGTTTTTTTTGGATAGGACAGGGTCAGAAGGATATGGGCCAGATGCAGGCAAGTGTAGCTGGGGCATGTTGACCGGTGTGGGCAAGTTGGGCCGAAGGGCCTGTTTCTATGTTGTATGACTCTGAGTCCATATGGAAAAAATATTGTCTCCTTTAAGAGGGAAAACACACAGTGGGAAGCAAGCAAAATACATTCAGTAATGGTCTGAAGAAAAGTTAGGATTCGGGATTTGTAGAGTTGAACTTTATAGAGAGAAGAAGGAAACTAAGTTTTTCAATCATCAGAGCATTTGAACTATCATATTATGAAATGGAATTAGTCATTGCTTTGATAAGCATCAGATAGTTTAGCTTCATTTGCTTGGCAGTCCAATGAGAAATTTTGGGTTTCTCAACCTAAGGCGATGAATATATTGGGCAGAATGTGTGGAAAACTATAGAGAGTGGGAAGGTTAAGAAAAATATTCATATTATCCAATCATTTCCAGTGAACAAACAGAGAGAACATGGCTTGCCATTGTTCAAGTGGAAATGCTGCAGAAGTAATCATGCTCTGTCTACCATGAATGAAAGCTGCTGATTGAGCTCCAGCCCTCTCAACAGAGAATATGTACTGCAGTAAAGCTCCACCAGATTAAAATACAATTGTCAGAAAACTGAACAAACACGTCACTAATGTTAGACACAAAATGCTGGAGTAACTCAGCGGGTCAGGCAGCATCTCTAGAGAAAATGGATAGGAGATGGTTAAGGTTGGGACCCTTCTTCAGAAGGGGGAGTAGGGGGAAAAAACTGGGAGAGAAGAGGGGGCCGGACAAATTATAGCCAGCAGCAGATTACCTCAGGGAAGGGGCCTGATGGGTAAATTGGTGGATAGAATCAGGTGTGAGTCTAAAAGAAATACATAGTTGTGAACGTTAGGTTGGCACAGTGGCGCAGCAGTAGAGTTGCTGTCTTACAGCACCAGAGACCCGGGTTCGATCCTGACTACCGGGTGCTGTCTGTACGGAGTTTGCACGTGTTCCCTGTGACCACGTGGGTTTTTTCCGAGTGACAGGGTAGTGTTAGTGCACGTGTATAGGGTACTCTAGGGTGTGTACGGTAGTGTAGTGCACACTAGCGCAGGGTAATGCTAGTGCACGTGGTGATGGCTGATCGACACGGACTCAGTGGGCCGAAGGGCCTATTTCCATGTATGTCTGTATGTCTAAAGTCTAAAACGTAAAGCTTGTTTAAAGATTTTTGTTCGTGGGAGAAAAGGGGCAAGAAATCAGTGCAAGGTCAGACAGACTTCCCGGTAGGGGGGAAATTTTCTCCAGAGATGCTGCCTGACTCGTTAAGTCGGAAGTGACATTCTCAATCTCGTTGTACTTGTACAATGACAATAAAAGATATTGTATTGTATTGTATTGTTCCTCCAGCTTTATCTTTTGACTCTATCTTTGGTGTAAACCAGCATAACATGAATGTGAGGTTATCCACTATCAATGTGAGGTTATCCACTTTGGTGGCAAGAACAGGAAAGCAGACTATTACCTGAATGGTGGCCGATTAGGAGAAGGGGAGATGCAACGAGACCTGGGTGTCATAGTACACCAGTCATTGAAAGTAGGCATGCAGGTGTAGCAGGCAGTGAAGAAAGCGAATGGTATGTTGGCATTCATAGCGAGGGGATTTGA
Source organism: Rhinoraja longicauda (assembly GCF_053455715.1). Taxonomy (NCBI): domain Eukaryota; kingdom Metazoa; phylum Chordata; class Chondrichthyes; order Rajiformes; family Arhynchobatidae; genus Rhinoraja; species Rhinoraja longicauda. The sequence goes on along the minus strand of NC_135972.1, from coordinate 26,795,913 downwards.
GTATAGGAGCAGGGAGGTTCTGCTGCAGTTGTACAGGGCATTGGTGAGACCACACCTGGAGTATTGCGTACAGTTTTGGTCTCCTAATCTGAGGAAAGACATTCTTGCCATAGAGGGAGGACAGAGAAGGTTCACCAGATTGATTCCTGGGATGGCAGGACTTTCATATGAAGAAAGACTGGATAGACTTGGTTTGTACTCGCTGGAATTTAGAAGATTGAGGGGGGATCTTATAGAAACTTATAAAATTCTTAAGGGGTTGGACAGGCTAGATGCAGGAAGATTGTTCCCGATGTTGGGGAAGTCCAGAACAAGGGGTCACAGTTTAAGGATAAGGGGGAAGTCTTTTAGGACTGAGATGAGAAAGTTTATTTTCACACAGAGAGTGGTGAATCTGTGGAATTCTCTGCCACAGAAGGTAGTTGAGGCCAGTTCATTGGCTATATTTAAGAGGGAGTTAGATGTGGCCCTTGTGGCTAAAGGGATCAGGGGGTATGGAGAGAAGGCAGGTACGGGATACTGAGTTGGATGATCAGCCATGATCATATTGAATGACGGTGCAGGCTCGAAGGGCCGAATGGCCTACTCCTGCACCTATTTTCTATGTTTCTATGTATCTACAGTTCCTTGTTATTCCCTCACTGACATGTTGTATTTAAGCAAGTGATTTATTTTATTAAAAACCTTGAATTCTCGTGTGGCTGCATAATTTATCAACAGAAGTTATTTGATCTCTCTCTCATTACTTTTTTAAAAATTTACTCTGTGACTGCAAATTAGTACGCCTCACCATATAACTGCACAAATGACAGCAGCACAACTTAATCATGTCCTCCAGGAAGCAATTTTGTTTTATTTAAATATTTGCTAATTAAACAATTAATCCTCGTTATTAAGGCTATACGTTTTGCACAGGCTTTTTTGTTTCTTTCTCTACGGCAGTTTCTGAAGTGAAATAAGTTTTTCATAAAAGTTTTCCAATATTCTTCATCCCCATCAGAGACTGTATCAAACAAATAATTGCATCGCACGTCAGCCCTTTTCCAATACTATTTAACTCCTGGAACTGCTTACTCGATAACAGGGATAATTGCTGAGTATCTGGGCTATTGGCCTTGAAACAAAAGTTCAAATCCTACTACGGCTAGTGCGGAAACTGAATTAAAGTGTTCAAAAAAATGTACAAAGAAGAAAGAGATCCAATATTACCATTGATAACTATGGAATAGCAAGATTATTTTAAGGATGTATCGAGATCTTAATCTCCTTCAGAAAAAGTAATTTATTATCAAAGGGTCTCCATCCTTTAATGTTGACTGTGGTCCTTTTTCCGCAGATGCTGCCTGACCTGCCGAGTGATTCCTGCTTTTTTGTTTTTATTTCAGATTTCCAACATCTGCAGTTTTGGGGATTTTCAAATTATTATCACGTGGACTCTTACTTGCTGTCTGAAATTCAGGGGGTAATTGTGGAAGGGCCGCAAATACAAACCTTGTCAGCAATTAATCACAGAAATTGACGAAATGATTTGTTTCAAATTGCTGTAAGGATTAGAAAGACATGATCGCTCCTTCATGAGGACAATTAATAACGGCTTGCCAGCAAAAACCACCTCAGTAGGTTTAGTTTCATTTAGATATAAAGTTTACAGAAAAAGCCTTCTTTGGCCTAAGAATTGTGGACTGTTTTAAAGCTTTCATTGTGACATTCCTGCTCCAGCGTTTGGGGGTAAGGAGATGCATTTGCCTGTTCCTAGGCGTCTTACGGAGCACTATACATCTCTCTGATTTGTTTTACTTCCTGATAAACAAACAGGAGGGAAAGAAAATCACACAGTGATGTCACAGCAAATACAAAAAGCCTTAATGAAATGAACTCATAAAATTGTCTAGTTAGAAATAATTATTCCTGTTGCAGATCCAGTCAGGGTTGAATTAAGGTGGAACCATTAGCATTCAGCTACTAGTACAGCAAGAACTCGATCTTTAAGTTTGACAATGACACAGTTGACAGCCAGATCAACACCAACGATGAGACAGAGTACAGGAAAGAGACCAGGAAGCTTGGAGCAGTGTAATAGCAACCTAGCCCTCAACATCAGTGAGGTGAAAGAGTGCTGTTGACCTAAGCAAGGGGGTGGGGATAGAATAAGGCCCTGTCTCCATCAACGGAGCTGCTGAAGCGAAGGTCGACAGCTTCCAGTTCCTTGGCACCAATAATCACCAGCAACCTATCTCGGTCTTGTCAAACTGATGCAAGAAAGCGCATCAGCTAATTTACTTTCATAGGCATCTGAGAAGATTCAGCATGCCCACGGGGATTCTCTTAAACCCACAAAAGTGCTACGGAAAGTAATTTGACAGGCCGCATCACAGCCTGGTGTGGCAACTGCTCTGCTCTTGACAGCCTATGCATGCAGAGAGCGGTGAACAGAGAGCCCAGTCCATCACAGGCTTGTCACTTCCATCCATCTTCATGGTGCATTGAAGAAAGGCTGGAAGTATCTTAATAACATAGAAAATAGGTGCAGGAGTAGGCCGTTCGGCCCTTCGAGCCAGCACCGCCATTCAATGTGATCATGCACAATCAGTACCCCGTTCCTGCCTTCTCCCCATATCCCTTGATTCCCCTAGCCCAAAGAGCTCCATCTAACTCTCTTTTGAAAGCATCCACTGAATCAGCCACTGCCTTCTGAGACAGAGAATTCCACATATTCACAACTCTCTGGGTGAAAAGGTTTTCCTCATCTCAGTTCTAAATGGCCTACCCCTTATTCTTAAACTATGGCCCCTGGTTCTGGACTCCCCAAACATCGGGAACATGTTTCCTGCATCTAGCTTGTCCAATCCCTTAATAATTTTATGTGTTTCTATAAGATCCCCTCTCATCCTTCTAAATTCCAATGAATACAAGCCCAGTCGTTCCATTCTTTCATCATAAGACAGTCCCACCATCCTGGGAATTAACCTATGCTGCACTCCCTCAATAGCAAGAATGTCCTTCCTCAAATTAGGAGATGAAAACTGCACACAATACTCCAGGTGTGGTCTCACCAGGGCCCTGTACAACTGCAGAAGGACCTCTTTGCTCCTATACTCAAATCCTCTCGTTATGAAGGCCAACATGCCATTAGCTTTCTTCGCTGCCTGCTGCACCTGCATGCTTACTTTCAGTGACTGATGCACAAGGACACCCAGGTCTCGTTGCACTTCCCCTTTTCCTAATCTGAAACCATTCAGATAATAATTTGCCTTCGTGTTCTTGCCACCAAAGTGGATAACCGCACATTTATCTACATTATACTGCATCTGCCATGCATCTGCCCACTCACTCAACCTATCCAAGTCACCCTGCATCCTCATAGCACCCTCTTCACAGTTCACATTGCCACCCAGCTTTGTGTCATTTGCAAATTTGCTAATGTTACTTTTAATTCCTTCATCTAAATCATTTATATTGTAAATAGCTGCGGTCCCAGCACCGAGCATTGCGGCACCCCACTAGTCACTGCCTGCCATTCTAAAAGGGACCTGTTAATTCCTGCTCTTTGTTTCCTGTCTGCCATCCAATTTTCTATCCATGTCAATACCCTACCCCCAGTACCATGTGTTCTAATTTTGCCCACTAATCTCCTGTGTGGGAACTTATCAAAGGCTTTCTGAAAGTCCAGATACACTACATCCACTGGCTCTCCCATGTCCATTTTACTTGTCACATCCTCAAATTCCAAAAGATTGGACCGCTGTCTTCAAGGATGCCTATCACCCTTGCCATTTCCCCCTTTTCCCTTCTGGGAGAAGATACAAGAGTTTGGAGACTGTCCAGACTTAAGAACTGCTTCTTACAATAAGACACGATAGAACTTTATTTTAACCCAGGAGAGAAATTGTTCTGCCAAGTCATAAAAACAAAAACATCAGATTCCCAAACTCTTGGCTCAAACTCATCTGCTTAATCTATTATTGCACTTTAGTATTTTGTTTTCTTTGCATACTTTTGCTGATGAATAGGGCATTAGCTCCTTGTGTCTCAAGAGAGACGATAACTGAGTATAATTTGTCCAGTGGCATCTTGGCATTGGCTTGGCAAGATGACTGCTGACAAAAGGTGAATTGGTGGAGCCATTGGTGACGATGGACACGAGGAGTCGGACGTAGGAGAGGGACTTGGCTATTGCCTCCCAGAGCCTTCAAGGTCCGCTGGGGGAGACACCACCGGGACATAAAGCCAGTCGGGCGAGGAGAAGGATGTTGGTTCATGGGCCAAGCCATTCAAGGACCTCAGAGGAGTCCCTGCAGCAACCTGGGGCTTACCTGGGCTTACCTGGATCGAGGGAGCTCCAGTACATCCAGCAGGCAGACCAGGCTTTGGACTTTTCTTTTTTTAAATGGCGCCAAAATATGGCGACTCGTGCATGTGTGAGCTATGCAAAAAAGAATTTCACTGTGCAGTGCACACGTGACGATAAAGAACCATTGAACCAAAGTGCAACATCTCACACATGCCAATATTAATGCAGTCCCCACTCCATAGATACTGTCTGACTTGCTGAGCAGTTCTCAAACTTATGATTATTTTGCATATTTTGGCAGTAATCAGAAGTCATCCCATCTGTAACACCATTTAATTTATGTGTTAAATCAATGGCACTAGTGATGCAGTGCTAATGGGGGCAAGACAATCATTCCTCAACATTAGTGGAAATTGGCAGCTGCTTTGAGATTCCTACAAATGCATAGCTTAACGTGGAAATCCACAACTAATCAGAGGGTTGACCATCCCACATAGATGGCACATTTGCAGCCTTCGCCAATGCAATCAAATGGAAATGAATTGATACATGCTTATAAAAATCACAAACTGACCTCTCCATAAAATGTACATAAAATGTCTGTATGGAGTTCGTACGTTCTTGTGACTGGTGTGGGTTTTCCCGGGGGCACCCGTTTCCTCCCACACTCCAAAGACGTACAGGTTGTCGGCAAAATTGGCTTGGTTAAGTTGTAAAATTGTCCCTCATGTGTGTAGGATAGTGTGGGGGGGATCGCTGGTCGGCGCAAACTCGGTGGGCAGAAGGGCCTGTTTCCACACTGTATTTCCAAACTAAAAATTAAACTAAACTGAAATAACCTGAAAATTTTATATTTATTAAATACTACATCATCAAATATACGGCCATAAAAAGAATCTGATTTTATTGTTGTATTTTGCAATGACCATGCAAGGCTGTTTAAAAATATGAGAGTAATGTTTTTTTAAAAGATTCATTTGTCATTAAAGTAAATACTGAGTATCATAAGCCTGTCACTATTAAAAATGAGACGTGTTGCTTTTGGGTAAACTGTAAGAATCTTTTAATGCGATTAGCTGCATGGTCAGCTTGATAACGTTGTGTTCATTGGACTGCATCAAAAAGCATTGGGGGAGGGTGGTGGAGAATAACGCTTACTTGCTGTAGGGGGGTTCTCAAAGATTAGCGATGATCCCAGATTTTAAGAGGAACATCAAAGAGAGATACAGCACTGAAACAAACTCTTTGGCGCTCCGAGTCCACGCCAATTAACTTACCAACTGCCGATCTTGGGATGTGGATGAAAACATTTCAAGATCACTGCACTGGGTTTTGCAAGACCTTTATCTTAGTTTGGCTTAGTCTGCTGTAGAGATACAGTGTGGAAGCAGGCCCTTCAGCCCACCAAATGCACGCCGACCATCAATCACCCCATCACGCTAGTTCTATGTTCTCCCACTTTGTCATCCACTCCCTACACACTCGGGGCAATTTACAGAGGTCAACTACCTACAATCTCGCATGTCCTTGGGATGCTGGAGGAACTCGGAGGAAACCCCCGGAAGCCACAGGGAGAATATGCAAACTCCGCACAAACAGCCCCTGAGGTCAGGATCGAACCTGTCCTGGGTCTCTGGCACGGTGAGGCAGCAGCTCTACCTGCTGCACCTCCGTGCTGCTCCGAGGGGATTATTTGCCAAGCCAAAGATGACCCGAGCAACCAACAGATCTCCTAAAACCTCCAGGTCTCAGCCACATGGCCATTCCATGAAGAACAGATGACCATTAAAGGCCACCGGTGTCATTTGAGATGCTGCAGCAAAGTTATAGTAATTGGCCTGTTATTGGTAATTGATGGTCTTCCGAGAACTCATGCTATTAAAGTTCTTTTAGATATTTCCAAACGTCTATGATCCGAGATGGCAGGCAGGTGTTCAAAATAAAAGAGAAAAGCAAAACAGAGAATATAAAAACATATTGGAGAATTATAAAAATATGTTGGTTAACACGCAACAAATACTTTTCACTGCACGTGACAAAAAACTAAACAGAACTGAAAAATAATAAAAATGACTTGAAGGATAGCTGACACAAATGAAATAATTTGTACCAAGTATAGAAGTCAGGACATCATGTTGCTGCATTATAAAACGTGCGCCACATTTGGAGTATTGCGTGCAGCTCAGGCCCCCATTACAGGAAAAAATTGGAGGCTACGGAGAGGAAGCAGAAGAGTTTAAATCAAAGGTTCAATGGGTCTTTATGGTCACACGTACCCAAGTACAGTGACGTTCTTTTTTGGCACACAATCCTGTTGAAATCATTCTGTACGTAAGCACAATCATATCCAAGCACAAAAGTGTAAGAATAATAGATCACACTGAGGCAGTACACAATAGTCGCCACGACTGGCAGTGTCATTTGGCGAGTGTTGGCGGTGCCATTTTATATACTTCAAATTCAAAGCTCTTAAAAATTTAGTCTCCCCTTGGTCGTAAAGGCCCATTGTCTTGGCGGCAGCACTGGGTCGGATGTGTGGGGAATGGCCTGGCCAGGTAATGATATCTGTGTGCCTCTCCTCCTCCCTCCAATGGTTCTGCAGAGGTCAGAACCTGAATCTGCCTCCTCCGCTGTCAAGAATGAGGCCACACACAAGTTGGAGGAACAGCGCCACATATTATGCTTGGGCAAGGAGCAGCATCACATATGTTGTTGGGCAGCTTACAAACAAGCGGTAGGGACGTTGATTTTTCTAATATCAAATGATGCCTGGGTTTGAAGGTATTAGCTACAGGGAGAGATTGGACAAACTTGGATTGTTTATTGTGGTGCTTTGGAGGTTGAGGGGAAACCTGATAGAAGTTCACAAAATTATGAAAGGCGTGAATAAATTAGACATTCAGAACCTCTCTCCCCGGGTGGAAATGTCAAAAATTAGAGTCGTAGCTAGAAGATCAGAGGGGGAAAATTTAAAGAAGAGTTCAGGGCCTTTTTTTTTTACACAGAGAGTGTTGAGTGCCTGGAATGTACTACCAGGTGTGCTGGTAGAAGCAGATACAATAATGGCATTTATGAGACTTTTCAAGTCCAGAGTTAGATTTAGCGCTTAGGGCTAAAGGAATCAAGGGATATGGGGAAACGCAGGAATGGGGTACTGATTTTAGATGATCAGGCATGATCATATTGAATGGCAGTGCTGGCTCGAAGGGCCGAATGGCCTACCCCTGCACCTATTTTTTTCTATGTCTATGTTTTAGATAGGCAGGTGAATATGCAGGGAATGGGGGGGGGATATAGATCTCGTGCAGGCTGGGGAGATTTTAACTTGAGGTTCAACACAGTGGGCCAGAAGGCCTGTTTCTGTGCCTTATTTATCCCATGTTTTATATATCCACGAAAATAAAACCAATAAAAACTAACCATTTATTTTCCTTTCAAATGAAAGAGACCATGCTGGTTGGCTCACATAGAACTGAGGGAGCAGATGTACTTTACATCATGCCCCTCAGCTGAGCTTGGCATCCTCTTGACCTCGACTATATTACACAAACGACACTGATTTTACACAGTGTTGTTACAAGCACCAGAACTAGCTGACTATTCTCTTTGGACCATAGCCTGAATTAGCACAAGTCCAGACCAATAAATGGATCAATGCAGAATAACAATATGCCTCTGCATTTCTAGGTCAATATGTTCATCTAAAAGAGACAAGATGGGGAGAATTCATGAGTGTAAAGCTCCAAACATCTCCTTGTGATGGATAGAAGCACTAATGAACCTGGAAAGGGAACCTGAAGGTGGTGGTGTTGCTAGGAGTCTGTCACCTTCGCCAAAGCCTAGGAGGTGCTGTAGAAATCTGAGAGTAATCGCCATGCAATTTCAACATCTTCAAACTTGTATAAAATGCAATTGGGAATGGCTTAGGAGTCACCAATCAAAATTAATTTAACAGAAGTGCCCAAGAGTCAAGTCAAGATTATTTTATTATCATATCATCATCATATATATATACAGCCGGAAACAGGCCTTTTCGGCCCACCAAGTCCGTGCCGCCCAGTGATCCCCGTGCATTAACACTATCCTACACCCACTAGGGACAAAAAATTTTTTTTTAACATTTACCCAGACCAATTAACCTACAAACCTGTACGTCTTTGGAGTGTGGGAGGAAACCTAAGATCTCGGAGAAAACCCACGCAGGTCACGGGGAGAACGTACAAACTCCTTACAGTGCAGCACCCGTAGTCAGGATCGAACCTGAGTCTCCGGCGCTGCATTCGCTGTAAAGCAGCAACTCTACCGCTGCGCCACCATGCCGCCCGTCGTATGTATTTATTGTCGTATGTCCCGAAACGGAACAGTGAAATTCTTACTTGCAGCAGCACAGCAGGTAAGTAAACATTGTACAGGTCCACCACTGATTTTCTGGCACTTCCTTTAATCCGGACAAAATGACGAGAGCGCATTTGAAATCTGTACTGGTAGTCTCCCCAAATAGGCCGGGAGAGGCATCCGATCCCATCGGGACTTCCGCGGCCGGCCAATGGATTGCATTTTCCCCCGCTACGGCCGGGGCTCTGGAACTCCGGATCGGCAGGAGCCGGCGGATCCGTCCCCATAGCTGACTTCCAAGGCCGACTTTGTGGTGAATATCTCAGCCCCTCCACCGCCTAGGCCATGACCTCTGTTGGTCTGGCAGAACGGATAATGCTGCTTAGGTCAGAAACCAGGGGTGCCAGGAAATCAGTGGTGGACCTGTGCTCAACATACACCATAATAAACACCAAAGAAGTTCAATAAATTAAAAAATATATGTACTGTGCAAAAATAAACATCGAGCCCAAAGCCCCGAATGCAATCAAGGCAGTTCATAGTTCAGAGATTAGTTGGAGTTTGTGGTGTTCAATAGCCTGATGATTTTTGGGAAGAGGCCGCTCCTGAACCTGGAGGTCACGGTCTTTAGGCTCCTGTACCTTCTTCCCGACGGCAGGAGTGAAATGAGAGCCTGGCCAGGGTGTTGTTGGTCCTTGACGATGCTGGCCGCCTTTTTGAGGCTGTATCTCCCATAGATCCCTTAGATGGTGGGGAGGTCAGTACATGTGATGGACTGGGCAGTGTTCACTACTGTTTGCAATCTCCTTCGTTCCTCATTTTAAACTAATAATAATCTTCAAATGAAAAGTAAATCAAAAGGAAAGATTTGGAATTAATGCAGCATGCTGTTCCTCATGTAAATTATACACTGCAACTCGACCAGTGCTGCCAATTATGGGAACGCTGCAGGTTACTCGAGGATACAGAGAGAACACCTAGTCTTAGACAACATATTAAATTGCATGGATGCAATGAACTGCAGATGCTGATATGTAAACTCCTCTAAAAGGCCAATAAAGGTATCATTATTCATTACAATACTCTAGTGCCACCCTCTGTTCACCAGTGGCATTTAGAATTCATCGAAAAGAGCAAAGATTTTTCTGATTTAATATTTCACTTGGGCAACTTACAACTCAGCAGTATGAATATAGATTTCTCTCATTTCAAGTAACTCCCGCATTCCTTCCTTCCTTCCCCCCCACTCCCAATCTAGTCATCCTACTAGTTCCACTGTTCGCATCCTTGGCCATTGTGGACTCCACCTTTCCTGAGGTCATTTGTTGCCGTCCCTGTTTTGTTCTGGCCTTCTCTATCCTTCAGTCTGAAGTAGGGTTCTGACCCAAAACGTCACTTTTTCCTTTTCTACAGAGATGCTGCCTGACCTGCTGAGTTACTCCAGCATTTTTGTGTCTACCTTCGGTATAAAACAACATCCTGCTGTTCCTTCCTACACAAAAGGGGCTAAGAATCAGCCTGGGTTCAAGATTTTGACTTGGATTTCCAGTCATGCAAGAACCTCAGGGTGAACACAGAACATAGTACAGCAGAGGAACAGGCCCTTCAGCCCACAATGTCTGTGCTGAACGTAATGCCAAAACCAACACTTATCTGCTTGCTCATAATCCATTTCTCTCCACTCCGTGCAATATCCATATGCTGATCCAAAAGTTTCTTAAATGCCACTTTCATATCTACCTCCACCACCACCCCCAGCAGCACGTTCTATGTTCTCTCCACCCACTGTGTAAACAAAAGTGCTCCTTTGTCTCTCTCACCTTAAAGTTATGCACTCTAATATTTAATGTTTCTAACCTGGGAAATAGATTCTGACTGTCTACCCTGTCTATGTCTTTGATAATTGTATACTTCTATCTATCAGGTTTCCCTGCCATCTCCAGAGTTTTAGAGAAAACAATCCAAGCCTGTGCAACGTCTCCCTGTAACTAATACCCTCTAATCCGGGCATCATTCTGGTAAACATCCTCAGCACCCTTTCCAAAGCCTCCACATCTTTCCTGCAACGTGGCAACTAAAACTACATGTATTACTCCAAATGCGGCCTAACGTCCTGTAAAGTTGCCTCATGACTTCCTGACTCTTATACTCCAGCATCTTGTGTCTATCTTCCATTTAAAGAAGAGTTGGGATCCGCCCGTTGGAGGAGGTTGGGAATGTGGGTCTCAGGTGAATGGGGGAAGAGAGCAGGAATTGAGGAACCAGGGTCTTGCAGGATGGAAGGAGAGCATGGCAACCAAGGCTCGGATGACTGGATGGAAACATGGGAACTGGGGTCTCGGTGAATGGAAGGGGAGCGCAGTGAACACTACCTGGTAAGCCAGATATCAAATCATCAGGATTTCTGAATGGTGGGATAGCAGATTATTGGAGTATAACTGCGGCTTCTTATATGGTTCCATCAAATAATATTTTATGATTCCAATGATTTTGCCAAATTTAAGGCACTTTAAAAATAAGTGCTTTTGCCGCTTCAGATTAATAACAGCAAATTTATTTTCATATTTAAATTATTCTTTCTATTGATTGCTAAAAAGCAATGCTATGAGGCTATGTCATGTCAGTATTGCCATAGAAACCAGACTGGGCTCCAGCATTAAAGGTACCAGCACAATCTGTGGAATATTTATAACAACCCTCTAAATTTGTTCATACTCCATTAAATCGCCATGACAGATGTGGGCAAATTTGGAATTACATTAAAAATATCGGAAATGTTATTGTACAATTACACTCTGCATTCTCTATTACTCTTAGACTAATTTCAGTGGATCCATTTACAATGTCTGGCATTTGCAGTCAATACTGTAAAGAAATATACTTATGAATGCAAAACAATAATTGAAAAGAAAAATAATACTCTAATATTACAATTTATGGTGTAATAACCGAGGGAAGTGAACTTCATTAGCATTTTGTTTTGTACTAAAGAGGTGCAGAGCAAAAATCTTAAATCACTGTTCATGCAAGACCAATTTGTTTGAGGAAAATGTAAATGAGGAAACATTCACAGCACACTCCATGAAAAGTAATGCCCGCTTCACGTTAATACTAAATTACCAGCTTAAATACAGAACATTGAATAAATTGCCTCTCAAATAAAGTGGAGTAAGATCTCCCTGGAGGTTAAAGCCATCACTGTTTATGGGGGGATTTCAAGTGCGCTCTCGTAATTTTTTCCGGATTAAAGGAGGTGCCGAGCCATCAGTTACCAAAATCGGTGGTGGATCTGTATTATTCATTGTGAGTTCATCGTTAAAATTAACTGGCTGCTAAATGAAGAGACAAATTGCTGATTGATCTAGTAGGTGAAGTCAGGAAGGAACAGCCTAGTTGCAGTGATGTGAGAAAGCTGGCATCCGGATGGATGGGAGTTGTAGGGCATAGAACAATACAGTATAGTCACAGGACCTTCGGCCTACAAAATGAAGACCCGGTGGGCTGCAACGTGTTGAGGGGTAGCCGCCAAGCCGGCCCCTGAAGACCAGAGAGGAGGGAGCCAGCGACGACGGATGTGAGGAGCAAGGCCAGTAGGAGAGTAAACCGGGGTCTTGACTTCCATGTCCTCAAGATCGGCTGTGGGAGATGCCCACAGGGCACAAAGGTGGACAGGTGAGGAAAGGGACAGTGACGGCTAGAGGCCCTGCACCAGCCTGGGGTTTGCCTCGATCTGGTGCTACTTGTAAAACCTAGATTGCAGTCTGGACTTTAAAAACGGCGCGGAAACATGGCACCTCATGCTTGCAGTCTCAGTGGACTATTTCTGTACTTCCCAAATCAGGGATTGTGCTTAGGTGTGGCAATACTTTACTGAACTGTATACAAAAAAATATTTCACTCTGCGTTTGCGCGTGACAATAAAGCGCCATTGACCAAAGTTTGTGGCGAACATGCTACCAAGTTAACCTAGTCTCCTCTGACTGAACATGATCTATATCCTCCCATTCCATGCATATTCATGTGCCTATCCAAAAGCCGCTTAAGCACCACAATTGTATGTTGCCTTCCCTAGTTGCCTTCCCCAAGATACAAGATGCTACACTTGTCCTGCTGATCCAAACCAAGAAGCTCTTTAATATCCTCACAGCAGGAATATCAATGCCCAGACCCATATGCTAGCTCTTCCATTAAGACTGCCCATTTTCCCATTGGAGTCAGGGTCTTGCAGCACAGAAACGGGCCAGTTATCCCAACTCGTCCCTACTGACCAAGATGTCTATCTAACCTAGTCCCAATTGTGTGCGTTTGGCCCATATCCCTCAAAACCTTTCCATCCATGTCCTTATCAAATGTCTTTTAAACACCTTAAATGTATCCACCTCTCCAGCTTCCCCATCTAGCTCATTCATATATTCACAACTTGAAATCCAACTGCTGATAATACAGCTTTGCAAACATTTTCTTCTCGGTGTTATTATTTTAGTGACAAAGAAAAATGTACCTTGCTGCAAAGATAAGCAACTGTGCATTATGCAGGTTATTACTTCCTAATCAGAATGCTTTTGTTCTCTTCAGTCTAGTGAGCCTTATTCTGTTCTCTCTGCAGACAAAATACTTGGTCAACTAAAGATGGGTAGTCTTTTATTTTTCATGGACACAAAAAGCTGGAGCAACTCAGCGGAACAGGCAGCATCTCTGGAGAAGGAATGAGTGACGTTTCGGGTCGAGACCCTTCATCAGACTGGTTAGGAATAAGGGAAACAAGAGATATAGACAATGATGTAGAGAGATAAAGAACAATGAATGAAAGATATGCAAAAAAGTAACGACGATAAAGGAAACCGGCCATTGTTAGCTGTTTGTTGGGAGAAACCGAGAGGCTGGTGCGACTTGGGTGGGGGAGGGATAGAGAGAGGGTATGCCGGGGTTACTTGAAGTTAGAGAAATCAATATTCATACCACTGCCCAAGCGAAGTATGGCTGCTCCACTGTGGTCTTTCCTTTTAGTTGCTTAGAATTACTCTTTCGGCAGGTGATTAATTATCATTGTTTTAATTAAAGTTTTGCTTCAGACGTAGCTTAGTTTATTCATGCAGGGTTCCATAGCATATTCGGTACTACCAGCAAATTCTTGTTATTGTACTGATCCTGACTTTCTGCACTTTGTTGTACGTGATGTTATCAAAAGACTTAATATTGTACAACTGTTCAGAATTATCTTTTGTTGCAATTGCTTTTGCTGTAAAAGCTGTTATTGTACTTTATCCCAGGGCATTCTTCTGACCTCTGCTATTCCTTCCATGAATTGATATAATTCTGCCATTTTGCTCGATTGATGGATGGCACAATGTTTATTACTGCATGGAATTGTTAATAATTAACTTTTCATTATTTGAAGACTGCAGTGCGCAGTAAAAGCAATTACCATTAAGTGGAAAATAGACCATGCATCATGTACAATGGAATATTTTGATGTTTGTATATTTTAATTGAAGTTCAGTCTAACTAAATAACGGAGCTCGTTGCAAATCTCAAATTAGTAATATTTGTTTAGTTAAAATTTTACTTGAAACAATAAATAGACAGGAGACCTGATAAATTGGACAAAAATTCTTGGCATACTTTATTAGCAACGGATTTAAATAAAATTTCTCAAACACTTCGAAAACAATGCAAGAACACACACACACAAACTGAAAAAATATATCAAAATTGGATTTAATTTGCCAAAGAAAGATTAAATTTAAAAAAAAATTGTGAATGAAAGTTTCCTTACAGCAAAATGTGACTCCTTCGCTCAACCACCCAATATATCTCCCATCAATTCATTCTCTTAAGTACCACAGCACTTCCCTTAGACAAGGTTTCTCTGTCTCAGCTAGACTTAGGGAAAATATACCAAAAACCCATCGCCCTATGAATGCTCAGTGGCAATATCTTTAGCAATACCAACCAAGACGCAAGAGCATTCACGGAAGAGATCATGGGGAACCATTTTGTACATCGGTCCATAGGTACATTGTACAAATGGGATTACCTTATGTTCAAGCAGCAGCTAAAGAAGGAAGTAGACAAAATGACAGTCGCCTTGGCAAAATCAAATAATCTTTCACACATTGTATCTGCTCTTCAATTCTGTAAGCGACGTTTCTTCAACACCAGATTTCAGTAGGTGATCAAATAATTCTTTTACAACTGCAAAAACAAGGACAATTAATCATTTTTGTTTTACTTTGACTGCCATTAAACCTTTCCACGTGCACGTTTATCAGCAATAACACAAGATTTAACAGCAGATGAACCAATGATAAATACTTTCAGAGAAGAATATTTTCATTGTTTGAACAATTTCATTGTTGTATCTGGGACATATGACAATAAAACACTCTCGACTCTAAAATGTTTTCCATTTTTAGTTGAATTTAGAGAAACAGCACTGAAACTGGTCCATCGGGCCAGCGAGTTCACGACCGACCAGCGATCCCTGTACACCAACACTATCCTAAACCCCAGGGACAATTTACATTTTTTTACCAAAGCCAATTAACCTACAAATCTGTACCTACAAATGTGGGAGGAAACTGTAGCACCCGAAGAAAACCCAGGCAGTCACAGGAGAACGTACAAACTCCGTACAGACAGTACCCAGTCAGGATCGAACCCGGGCCTCTGCTGTGCCACCTTACCAACCGAGGAATATCATGATATTCCTCATGATACGCGAGTTTCCAGATGTGGACATTACTGGCAAAACTAGCATTTATTGCTTATCTCTCATTGCCCTGGAGAAAAAACATTCGGGATCCAGCTGAGTTCCATTCAATTAGTTTGGGATAAAATACTGTGGTTTCATAATTACCTACAAAACATATATAATTCAGATTTTTCTTCACCGATACTGCAGACCCATTATTCTGTATTTTTAAAATGCAGATTTATTCAATATAGTTAAAAAAATACATGGCCAAAAGCTCCTGGTACAGTACGCAAGTTTTCTGTATTTTTAAAATGCAGGTTTAATTGAGATAGTTAAAAAATACATGACCGAAGGCTCCTTGGGAGATTGCATGCGACTTACACAGGATATTTTGATTCAATGAAATTTCTACCAAAGCCTTTGATTTATTGACCAACCACTGAGATAATAAAGCTCTAGGAAATGGCTGCGAGTCATTGCTACTGAGTGAGAACATAGAACAAATTTAATAAAAACTTGGCATATTGCAGTATTGAGAAAGAAAAAAAAAATCAAAGGATTGTCTCTGGCTTTCCCAGTTCCCAGGATTGCTTATAATGTTTGGAGAATAAAACAACCCTATTGATTTTAGGATTTTGCTTGTGTATGATTATTTCCTTAGATCAGCAGTGTAGAGAGGTTATAGCACAGGATGCACCTTAATGCCACTCACAACAGAATTACAGTAACTTGAACATGAGACAGAAATTGTATTCATTGCTGGTGACAATGGCTGCCTTTGCATGATATCACAAATTTTACCAATTGTTCACTTGACTCTTTGGTTTAAAGGTAATGTATTCTAGATCTATGCATTACATACCTTGTTTTTGTTTGTTCATTCTACATTTCAAATTTGAAATAGAACAATAGTTGTCTACTAATTTAAATCAAGTAATCCACATAAAAAGGACAAAAATTGAAGATTATTTTAACATGCTTTCCCTTTTTTAAAGAAACTGATCTTTTATACAGCTAATCTCAAACACGATTTAGGTCTTCTGGTCATAATATATTTGTTAGAAAACAAAACAAAATGGCAATAGGGATAACACCCACAATGTTAGCCCATTATCAAGGGAGATGGAAACAGCAGGACTTACAGCTTGCTTTAAGATGGAAACAGGGTGGGGGTGAGAGAGGCAGGGAATATTTCGGACAGGATATTGACAAGAGTCAGCTATTTACTGAGTTGTCCAATGCATAAATTATTGAGGACAGTTAAAAATTAAAAAAAATGTCTATAAAGTGTTCCCAGCAATTTTGTTTTTAGAGATACTTCGTGGAAACAGACACTTCGGCCCACCGACCAGCAATTGCTTGTACACTAGCACTATCTACACACGAGGGACAATTTTAAGGGCCTGTCCCAATTTTGTTTTTAGTTTAGAGATACTTTGGAGTGTGGGAAGAAACTGGAGCAAATAGTGAAAACCGATGAGAACATACGTACAGACAGTACCCAAAGTCCTGATCTAACCTGGGTCTCTGGTGCTGTAAGGCAGTAACTCTACTGCTGCATCACATGCTGCACCTTTTAAAACAAAATGTACATTTACTGAGACCCTCCCCTCTGTCTATTTCCAACTGATTTCTGCCATATTATCACTTCATAAGTTCATAAGTTATAGGAGCAAACTCAGGCCATTTGGCCCATCAAGTCTACGTCGTTATTCAATCATGGCTGATCTTTCTTTCCCTCTCAACCCCATTCTTCTGCCTCCTCCCCATAACCCCTGAAACCCATATTAATCAAGAATCTGTCAATCACTGCTTTAAAAATATCCATTGACTTGGCCTCCACGGCCTTCTGTGGCAATGAATTCCACAGATTCAACACCTTCTCACTAAAGAAATTCCTTATCTCCTTTCTAAAGGTATCTTCTTTTAATCTGAGGCTATTACCTCTGGTCCAAGACTCCCCCCACTCCAAATCCTCTCCACGTCCACTCTATCCAGGACTTTCACTATTCACTTTTGTTTCAGATTACCACCATCTGCAGGTTTTTGTTTACTTCAGAAACTGCAGCAGGTTAAGTATAACTTACTTTTTCGTTCAGGATGTGACATAAACATCACTGCCATATCAAATCGTCTTACATTTGATAAGTTCTTCAGGATATCTAAAATTAGGGAAGGTTCTTCAAACCTAGAAAATGCAAAGTAATCACTGATTACTTAAAATCAAACCAGTAACATTTCTGTTCCAAATTTACACATCAATTTACGATTTCATTGAAATAGCATTTGAATCAAAATTATTTTAAACTTATTATTATGTTACAAAATATATTGCTGCACCTGCAATAAACTTACCTTTAATGCTGCTTGAATTGGCTCTGAAGTTCCCATTCCTACTGTGTAGAAAGGAACTGGAGATGCCAGTTTACACCGAAGATAGACACAAAAAGCTGGAGTAACTCAGCCGGTCAGACAGTATCTCTGGAGAAAAGGAATAGGCGATGTTTCGGGTCAAGACCCGGAACGTCACCTATTCTTTTTCTCCAGAGATGTTGTCTGACCCGCTGAGTTCCTCCAGCTTTTTGTATCTATCTTCCATTCCTACTGTCAAGGAATAGGGATCCAATAAGCCACTATATGGCACAAGCCTATATCCTGTTTGGACAGCATAATGTTTTTCAGTTTTTATTTTAGGTTCAGTATGATTTTGCAGTAACTTTCAGAGTTTGGGAAGATTGAGTATTTCTCATTTATATTAGATAAAACTTACCCCTGTTAGGCAGTTTTTGTAACCAACTGATTCAAGGCTGCAAGTATTGCGAGAAATATAACGTAACCCAGTATAATCACAAAAGCCAAGAAAACATCTGATGCCAAATCTTCAGCACCTGACTGAAATAGACAATAGACAATAGGTGCAGGAGGAGGCCATTCAGCCCTTCGAGCCAGCACCGCCATTCAATGCGATCATGGCTGATCTCTCTCAATCAGTACCCCGTTCCTGCCTTCTCCCCATACCCCCTCACTCCGCTATCCTTAAGAGCTCTATCCAGCTCTCTCTTGAAAGCATCCAACGAACTGGCCTCCACTGCCTTCTGAGGCAGAGAATTCCACACCTTCACCACTCTCTGACTGAAAAGTTCTTCCTCATCTCCGTTCTAAATAGCCTACCCCTTATTCTTAAACTGTAGCCCCTTGTTCTGGACTCCCCCAACATTGGGAACATGTTTCCTGCCTCTAATGTGTCCAATCCCCTAATTATCTTATATGTTTCAATAAGATCCCCCCTCATCCTTCTAAATTCCAGTGTATACAAGCCCAATCGCTCCAGCCTTTCAACATACGACAGTCCTGCCATTCCGGGAATTAACCTAGTGAACCTACGCTGCACGCCCTCCATAGCAAGAATATCCTTCCTCAAATTTGGAGACCAAAACTGCACACAGTACTCCAGGTGCGGTCTCACCAGGGCCCGGTACAACTGTAGAAGGACCTCTTTGCTCCTATACTCAACTCCTCTTGTTATGAAGGCCAACATTCCATTGGCTTTCTTCACTGCCTGCTGTACCTGCATGCTTCCTTTCATTGACTGATGCACTAGGACACCCAGATCTCGTTGAACTCCCCCTCCTCCTAACTTGACACCATTCAGATAATAATCTGCCTTTCTATTCTTACTTCCAAAGTGAATGACCTCACACTTATCTACATTAAACTGCAGCTGCCATGTATCCGCCCACTCACACAACCTGTCCAAGTCACCCTGCAGCCTTATTGCATCTTCCTCACAATTCACACTACCCCCCAGCTTAGTATCATCTGCAAATTTGCCAATGGTACTTTTAATCCCTTCTAAATTCCTTCTGGAATTGAAATGCGGCTTACTATTTACCAGGTGAAGTGGCTCACTATTTTACCTCCTCTTCATGCTCCTTTTCGTGAGCCACAGCAACCCCATTGACAACGACTTTCTTTTTTTTTACTACGAGGCTATTCTTCCTCTCTTCACCTCAACTCTCAATCTTAACATGTTTAACCTAGTGTATTTATAGTATTTCTTCAGTTATTTTACCAATAAAAGGCCAATTACTATAACATTGCTGCATCCAAACACCCCTAAACAGCAAACCATAGAATCTTGTTAAAACATCCTTGCAGTTAATGGTCAAATGGGCACAAGGCATCTTGTAAGCGACAAATCATGAAGTGCTGGTTTTGTGCAATTGCTTATTATTCCATGGTAAGAATTTCAAAAAATTGGACTGTACAGGAACGAAGGACAACTCACAAGCTTATCATGAAGTTGGCAGATAATTAGGAACTAATTGTGTGCGGATTCTCGAAATGCTTTATTGATTTAATCTCATCAAATTAATTATTAATTGAAAACTATGGGGAAAACACCAGAGATTTATTTTATTCAATTTTGGAACGGGTAGCCTGATTTATTTCTCTGCTGGCATTGTATGAAGTGTTTCCAGCATGATTAAGTGCAGCACAGAAAGCACTAATACTGGTTCCTGCAGTTTGTGAAAATTTTATAATATCTCTAGTTGAAAGTCTTGAAATTATGCATTAGTGAGCCACACGAATGTGCTGGAGAAAATTACTATGATTTAATAAGCACCTCATATTTCACTTGGGCAGCTTGCAGCCCAGCGGTATGAACATTGACTTCTCCAACTTTAGATAGTTCCTCTGTCCCTCTCTTCCCCTCCCCATTCCAGTTCTCCCTCTATCTTCCTGTCTCCACCTATATCCTTCCTTTGTCCCGCCCCCCTGACATCAGTCTGAAGAAGGGTCTCGAACCGAAACGTCACCCATTCCTTCTCTCCTGAGATGCTGCCTGACCTGCTGAGTTACTCCAGCATTTTGTGAAATAAATACCTTCAATTTGTACCAGCATCTGCAGTTATTTTCATACACTTACTATGATTTAATGTCACTAACAAAGTAAATATTGCACGTGTGTAAAATAAATGGGCTCTGAGTAAGAAGTGTTACGATGTTTAGCCAAAGTCTTGGTGAAAGAGGTGACATTCAAAGCAAGCTAATATTAAATTAACTCAAGGGAAAGGAAAACATTTGGATGGATTGCACTATTCCAGGAAAATCTTGCTTTCTTTAATCACCTTCATTCACATGACGCTGAACTATTCAGGCAGGTTGGAATATAAAGCTAAATGTTGCTTACCTGATGTACGAGCCATGAAGGATTTTTAAAATGTGATTCAGAATGTCAGGTTCCAAAGACGTTTTAAACAGTTGTGGATAAAAAGAGGGCTCAATTTGCTGGTCAAAAGGTGCAATAATATAAACAAAATCAAAACAATGCATGAACAGAGGACAAATGCATCAGCCCAAAATTAATTATCCTTGAATTTGCTATACGTTGTTACCCACAGGCATTATAAAAAGTTTACCTCAGTCTTATAAACAATGTAGTCCAAAATTTTATTCTAAATCCCTTGCTAAGGGAAGAAATCTATAAATTTGTTTGATTGTTGTTTGATAATCACTTCTGAAAGTGCAGGTGATGGGAAAACAAGTGAGATTTAGGTTGTGCAGTAATTGTTTCAATCACTTCCTCTACTTATGAACTCCAGATAATCATTTTCTAAACCTGATTTCCTGATATCCAAATCTTACAAAATAAATTTACCTGTAGACAAGCGCCATTTAATAAAATAATGAGACAATCATAAATGCAATTTTTTTTGTGCAAAGACTCAGTGAAGTTGGGAAGAGCAAAATACGAAAAGTTTATCCATTTTGGAAAGTTTAGGGGGAAAATGTCAATTTTCTTAAATTAACTCTATCAAAAAATCAATAAGTAATTTGGCAGTTCGTACTGTACTGGATTATTCACTATTTCTAACAAATGTTTCCACCGTACTAACGACAACGCAGCAAATTTTCAATTAGCTTATATGTGCATATAAATGTGGACATTTTGCAGGTCAATGTTACTCTTCGTGGGCAATTTTAGTTTTATGTAGCGTTAGTTTTATGTATACGTTGTGGAGGAAGATGAAGGAAATTGAACAAGCATCAAAAAATTCATTTTATCTCGCCTAATTCATTTTCTAAACAAGCTGAAGAATCAGCCATTTTTGCACTAATAGCTAAAATTTCCATTCACATTTTCTTAAAGCTTTTTTACATCTCTTAATATTTTCTTTTCATTTTTAATCAAACAGCTGCTAACGGTTACAGACATAGCTCTTGTTGATCATTGAAAGTTATAATCCTTCTGTATTTTTCTTGCATCATCACATGATTATGATTCCCCTGTCAATCATTTTTTACAAATCCAGATACATTTTATTATTTATTATTATACTGAGGTGCAGTAAAAAGCTTTTTGTTACATGCTATCCAATCAGCAAAAAGACTATACATGATAAAAATGTATATTTACAACTACCATTGAAAAACAATTTTCAATGATCACACAAAGTTTCACAAACATAAGTTAAATGCCATGATGCTTACCTTTAAATACTTATGGACCATGTCTGGATAATTTTTCAATTTGCGGAGCTCTGCTTCGAGCTGGTAGGAGTTGGTAGGGGCATGAGGAATGGTTACAGAATACGAAGAGAAAGGGGTTTCAGGTTTTTTCACTTCTACAGAGTTCATTCGAACACTAGCGTCACCTTTGTGAAGTTGCGTGTCTGGTAAACAAGCATATCTGCTGAGAAAAGGACCATATTTAAGTAAAACTGTGCAGAAAAGAATACGTCTTATTCAATAATATACCCAATTCAATACGAGTTATTCAGTACATATGACTTGTTCAATAATAGACAATAGACCATAGGTGCAGGAGGAGGCCATTCGGCCCTTCGAGCCAGCACCGCCATTCAATGTGATCATGGCTGATCATTCTCAATCAGTACCCCCTTCCTGCCTTCTCCCCATACCCCCTGACTCCGCTATCCTTAAGAGCTCTATCCAGCTCTCTCTTGAATGTATTCAGAGAATTGGCCTCCACTGCCTTCTGGGGCAGAGAATTCCACAGATTCACAACTCTCTGACTGAAAAAGTTTTTCCTCATCTCAGTTCTAAATGGCCTACCCCTTATTCTTAAACTGTGGCACCTTGTTCTGGACTCCCCCAACATTGGGAGCATGTTTCCTGCCTCTAACGTGTCCAACCCCTTAATAATCTTATACATTTCGATAAGATCTCCTCTCATCCTTCTAAATTCCAGTGTATACAAGCCTAGTCGCTCCAGTCTTTCAACATATGATAGTCCCGCCATTCCGGGAATTAACCTAGTAAACCTACGCTGCACGCCCTCAATAGCATGAATATCCTTCTCAAATTTGGAGACCAAAACTGCACACAGTACTCCAGGTGCGGTCTCACTAGGGCCCTGTACAACTGCAGAAGGACCTCTTTGCTCCTATACTCAACTCCTCTTGTTATGAAGACCAACATTCCATTGGCTTTCTTCACTGTCTGCTGTACCTGCATGCTTCCTTTCAGTGACTGATGCACGAGGAATAAGGGCGGTACAGTGGCACAGCTGGTAGAGCTGCTGCTGCTCAGCGCCAGAGACCCAGGTTCGAACCTGACCTCGGGTGCTGACTGTGTACAGTTTGCATGTTCTCCCTGTAAACTGCATGGGTTTTTTTTCTGGGTGCTCCAGTTTCCTCTCACATCCCAAAGACCTGTGAGTTTTTAGGTCAATGAGCCTCTGTAAATTGCCCATCCTGTGTAAGGAGTGGATGTGAAAGTGGGATAACATGGAACTAGCGTGAACTAGTTCTCGATGGTTTTGCTTAGTTTAGAGATACAGCGTGGAACAAGCCCTTCGGCCGACTGAATCCCCACTGACCGTAGATCACCCACTCACACTATGTCTGGGGGACATTTACAGAGGCCAAATGACCTAAAAAACCTGCACGTCTTTGGGATGTAGGTGGAATCTGGAGCACTCGGAGGAAACCCACACGGTCACACAGGGAGAACGTGCAAACTCCACACACACAGCACCCAAAGTCAGGATCGAACCTGGGTCTCCGGTGCTGCGCCAGTATGCTGCCACAATTCCTGTGGCATCGACTCAGTGGGGCAAAATGATTTCCATGCTGTACCTTTCGATTAATCAATATACATGTACAATTTGAAAAAATATTATATACCGTTTCATACCCCCATCTCCCAAACTGTGTTTTATATAATTATCCAACAGAATACTAAAATGGCAATGTAATTTAAAACCATTGGAAGGTTAGGTCATAAATTCCACCAGTGTGCCTTCATAGGAATACTTGTGATTTAGTTCATAGAATCATCAGGACAGTGAATGAACGAAAGTGCCTCCCAAGAGGCAGAAATTTAAATGCAAGGTTGAAGTTGGTGCTTCTAATGTCAGTCTAGATTACATGCTTGAATATCTTCGTTCAGACTGGAACTCACTCGGGAGGCTCTGACTGATTCAGGAGTGCTACCAATAAACTGATTGCTTTGCACAATATTCCTAGTGCCACGCTTGTTGGCAGGAACCCTGCATTCAGTTTTGCTTTTCAACAAAATCGGAAACATCAGTACATCAGTGCACTGAACCACACAGACAGAGGACCTGACCCCCAGTGCAGTGCTACTCTACTGACCTCACCAGGGTTGCAGTTACAGTGGGTACTCCATAAGAGATCGGCATCTACAAGGCAAGAAGGGAATGGGGTGAAAAGTACCACAAAAGGTCTCCAAAGTGGCAGCATCGTGACACAGCTGATAGAGCCGCTGTCTCACAGTGCCAGAGACCCAGGTTCCATCCTGACCTCTGATGCTGTTGTGCGGAGTTTGCACATTCTCTCTGTGACCGCGTGGGTTTCATCCAAGTGCTCCGGTTTTCTCCCACATCCCAAAGACATTCAGATTTTGAGGTAAATTCCCCTTCGTGTATAGGTCATAGGCTATGGGAATAGAATTAGGCCATTCAGCCCATCAAGTCTACTCCCCCATTCAGTCATGGCTGATCTATCTCTCCCTCCTATCCCCATTCTCCTGCCTTCTCCCCATAACCTCTGACATCTGTAAGGAGTGGATGAGATGGTGAGGATTACACAGAATCGATGGCTGGTATGGACTCTATGGGCCGAAGAGCTTGGTTCTATACTGTATCGTTCAATCAATCAATCCCATTATTTCTATGGGTATCAACACATACAATATGTGGTTTAGTGCCAATAGTGAGCAAAACAAACAACTCTCATCACTTGTTCAGGACTGTTAACAAGCAATGAATTACCTTCTGAATTGGAGCAAGGCACCAGCAGTTATTGAATTAAACCCCAGTAATTTTGTTGCAATAAACACAACATACCTCTCGCTAGAAATTAATGGAGAGTCCCCACATTCTTCAATTTTAAGGATTTTAGCACTGGGAGCTTCAGGAGTTAGTAATTCAGACGTCTGCTTTGCAGGTAGATCAGAGGAACAGGAGACTTCAGCTGACACGGTCTTAATATTGCTCATCTTATCACCAACTTCTTCGATTGCAATTCTTATTAGTGGTTTCTTGAAAGGAATAAAAACATAAATGGAAAGTAATTATATGAAATTATCATTAAATTCAGAAATAGATTCAAATTAAGCAAATAAATTCTATTAACAAAGTAATACAAAATGGATTCTATCCTTTGCCAGAATAAATTATATAATTAAGGATAAAATGCAGCAATTTAGGGCAGCATTAGAGTTGCTACCTTACAGAGCCAGAGACCCGAGTTCATTATGACCACGGGAGCTGTCTGTATGGAGCTTGTATGTTCTCCCTGTCACCCCGTGGGTTTCCTTTGAGTGCTACGGTTTCCTCCCACACTCCAAAGACGTACAGGCTTGTAGGTTAATTGGCTTTGGTAAATTGTCTCTAGTGTGTAACTAGTGTATGGGGATCGATGGTCAGCACGGATCTGGTGGGCCAAAGGGCCTGTTTCCGCGCTGTATTTCTAAACTAAAACTAACTAAACATGAACCGAGACCAAATATATGAGCAAGATGTTTCCCAAGGTCTCTTGCTGCTTTATTCAAACATAGTTATTTTGTAAAATGCAGTGCAACGGTATGAAAATCCTTTTGTATTCCAATGCTGCATCTTCTCCATTTCCTGATTTAACTAACACTTGTAAAGAAGCTTTTTTGGAGACCAAAAGTGAAATTAAAAAATGCCGTTTTAGACTTTCTCCGATTTCCTCAAAAAGATATTGCTGGAAACCAATGTCAATAGCTGAACAGTGTGAGGAAATTACAAATATGTTCATCACACTGAGATCAGACTTTCATGTTCCACAGAGGAAAAAGGCAGATTAGAACCTTCGGTTGAATCAGAAGATTGTGGGTTCAATTTCCACTACAGACATTTAATCACAAAAGAAAATCTAGGCTGACATTCAACCGTCACTCAAAATCTTTTGAATGAGGCATTATATCAATGTTCTCATTGGTGTTCTCATGTGGATACGAAACATTTCATGGAGGATTTCTGAAGGGGTGTAAACTTAAATGGCAAGGCCATTATATATCTCCCAACAAACATTATTTAAACAAAATGCGTTCAAATTATAATTTATGGAAGTACTCTGCACATCCTGTGTGATTAAACCTCAAAACAACATCCCTGAATGCAAAATAATTTGGGATGCTTGGCATAAAATTCTTTATATTAGGACTTGCCAGTGGAGGAAGCACTTTAGACCAGTGACTCTAGTTCTATTAATATTAAAATAGTTATTGAATAAAAAAAGAACTGTTCACAAATTAAAATTCAAAATTAGGACAAAGCAATTAGGACAAACTTAGAACATGTCAGACAGGAGCTCGCAGATGTTGATTGGAGATTGTTTCTGAAGACTTTTAAAAGTGAGATGATGAGAGTTTAAGATCTGCATATTCTTGTCAGAGGGAAAGGCAAGACTGGCAGGAGCCGGGAACCTGGATGACAAGAGAAATTGAGGCTCAGGCAGAAGAAAGCAGCGGCATGAGTCAGGTATAGGCAGGTGGGATCACGTGAATCGCTGGATTATAGGGGTTGCAGGAGTTTATTTAAAGGGATCAGTAGGTCAAAAAGACGATATGAGACATTTTTGGCATAGAAGAATAACAAGGCTCCAAAAATAGGGGGGGGGAGGGAAGGAAGGAGGAGGGAAGGAAGGGGGAGAGGGAAGGAAGGGGGGGAGGGAAGGAAGGGGGGGAGGGAAGGAAGGGGGGGAGGGAAGGAAGGGGGGAGGGAAGGAAGGGGGGGAGGGAAGGAAGGGGGGGAGGGAAGGAAGGGGGGGAGGGAAGGGAAGGGGGGAGGGAAGAGAAGGGGGGGAGGGAAGAGAAGGGGGGGAGGGAAGAGAAGGGGGGGAGGGAAGGGAAGGGGGGGAGGGAAGGGAAGGGGGGGAGGGAAGGGAAGGGGGGGAGGGAAGGGAAGGGGGGGAGGGAAGGGAAGGGGGGGAGGGAAGGGAAGGGGGGGAGGGAAGGGAAGGGGGGGAGGAGAGGGTGCTGCACTAATGCAGGAGAGGTTTGGGCCCAACGGGTCCACTTGGTCTAGTATGTAGTAAGCGATGATAGGGAGCAGAGGGCATTGGTTGAAAGTAATTTCTCAGAGTGTAGTGGACTATGACCTGCCTTAAGGGTCGTGCTTGACTCGTGTCATCTATATCAATCATATGAATGTGAATATGCGAGGCATGGCTAGCAAGTGTGCAGATGACATTAAAATAGGTGGTGTTGTAAATAGTGAGGAAGGTTATCAAGAATTACAGTGGGATCTTGTTCAGCTGGGTATGTGGGTCAAGGAATGGCAAATGGAGTTTAATTCAGCTAAGTGCGAGGTGTTGGATGGAGGTCAAACCAGGGAAAGGCTTTCACAATGAATGGTAGGCCCCCACAGAGTGCTATACAACAATGGGATCTAGAGGTACAAGGGCATAGTGCTATGAAAGTGACACCACAGGTAGACAAGGTATCATATCATCATATATATACAGCCGGAAACAGGCCTTTTCGGCCTACCAAGTCCGTGCCGCCCAGCGATCCCCGTACATTAACACTATCCTACACCCACTAGGGACAATTTTTACATTTACCCAGCCAATTAACCTACATACCTGTACGTCTTTGGAGTGTGGGAGGAAACCGAAGATCTCGGAGAAAACCCACGCAGGTCACGGGGAGAACGTACAAACTCCTTACAGTGCAGCACCCGTAGTCAGGATCGAACCTGAGTCTCCGGCGCTGCATTCGCTGTAAAGCAGCAACTCTACCGCTGCGCTACCGTGAAGGCCAATTCTCTGAATGCATTCAAGAGAGAGCTAGATAGAGCTCTTAAGGATAGCGGAGTCAGAGAAGGCAGGAACGGGGTACTGATTGAGAATGATCAGCCATGATCACATTGAATGGCGGTGCTGGCTCGAAGGGCCGAATGGCCTACTCCTGCACCTATTGTCTATTGAAGGCAGCTTTTGGCATGCTGGCCTTCATTAGTCAGGAAATTGAGTGTAGAAGTCGGGACATTATGTTGCAATGATACAAACATTGGTGAGGCTACACATGGGAGTATTGCGCTCAGTTTTGGTCACCCAGCTGCAGGAAATATGACATGAATCTGGAAACAGCACAGAAAAGATTTACAAGGATGTTGTCAAGTCTTGAAGGACTGAGATATCGGGGGAGGAGGAGCCAGCGCTGCCCTCGCAGCTGCGGCTTGCCTGCAGTCCGTTTGTCTTTTGTGTCTGTTGTGTAGTTTAAATATGATGTAGTGTTTGTGGTTGTGTGTTATGTGGGGGGGGGGGGGGAATTGTAGCATTGTATCTCCCGAACAGAGACGCGACCTTTGTTTCTGTGTCGTGTCTCCGTTCCCGTTGCGGCCTACCACCAGCCATGCACCTGGAGCTGGCGGGCTCCACCTGGGCTCTGGTTCACAGAGCCCGCGGCCCGGACGCACCACCTGCGGCGCTGGCTGCCTTCGGATGCTGCGGGAGCGGCTGTGACTCGTCTCCGGAGGCTTCAGCCGCCTGGACGTCGGAAGCCCGCTGGCCCTGGATGGGGGCCGACATCGGGAGCTCCGGCAGCGGCAGCGACAACGTCTTCGCCCGCCCCGAATCGCGGGGCTTGGGTCGGCCCGCCGCGGACCTTTCACCGTCCGGCACGGCCTCAAATAGACCGCGGGATTTTCTCTGCCCGGCGGGGGCTTCAATGTCGAGAGCCCCGACCGCCCCGACGGGGCAACTCCAACAGCCTGACAGCGGGAGAAGGCGGCAGGGAAGAGAAAAATACATTCTGGCCTTCCATCACAGTGAGGAGGGACTGCAGGAGACTCACTGTGATGGATGTTTCTTTTGTTTGGTGTTAGTTTATGATTGTATGTGTTATTGCATTTTTATTGATTATTCTTATTGGTCTTATTGTTGAACTGCGGGTAATTTTTCATTTCACTACACATTTATGTGTATGTGACAAATAAATAAATTGACTATTGGAAAGGTTGGGCAGGCTGGGGCTTTGTTCCTTAAGAGTGTAGAAGATTGAGGGGTGAATTTATAGTGTTGCATAAAATCACAAGGGTTTTAAATAGGGTGAATGCACAGTTATTCACCCCAGGGTCGAGAAATTAAGAACTAGAAGTCATTGGTTTAAGGTGAGAGGACAGGTTTAATAGGAACCTGAGGGGCACCTTTTTCCACAGAGGGTGTACTCATATGGAACAAACTGTCCGATAAAGTGAGAGGCAGGTAAAATTACAGAATTTAAAATACATTTGGACAGGTACATGGATACAAGAGTTTTAGAGGGATTATTATTGGTCAAACATGAACAAATGGGACTAGCTTAGACGGGCATATTGGTTGACATGGACAAGTTGAGCGAACTGCCTGTTTCCGTGCTATGTGATCTTTTGGCACGTCTTTTTGCAAAACCTGGGTCAATGATTAATATTAATTCAAGAGGTTTGGAAGATAACAAAAACACATTGATATACTTAGCATTAAAGTGTATTCATCTATAGTACAGAAAACAGGATATTAAATAGGTCCTGAGGCTTTAGGCACGAAAATAAGAACTTGACATTTAGCAAATCTGAAAAAAATATTTAGGACCATTAAACTGGTATACTCTAATTATAAGCTTATATTTCAACATTTAATTAGTTTTGTGCTTATTGGTCAAACATTCTACTCATTTGTTAAATAAACCGTTAGTTTCATGAAAGGGAGTGAGGGATGAGCTACATTCACGTCCTCAGGACACTACGTGAAACTTTACATCGAATCGAGTACTTGTAAAAATTTTGACATTTAGTATGCCAATGGTAAAATTTGTTGCATATTTGTTCCCATAATATAATCCCATAAAGAGCAAACTGCATGAATATTGGATGCTGTTTAGAATCAGACTTTGGGCAGGAAACAGAACTATACTTCAATTATGTTGGGGTGGCAGGGGTTATAGGGAGAAGGCAGGTGATTGGGCAGGGAATGCCAGAGAAAAGATAGATCAGCCATGATTGAATGGCAGAGTTGACTCGATGGGCCGAATGGCCTACTTTGCTCTTATGGCTTAAGAACTTATGCTGCTCCCCTTAGGAGAGTTGTCCCGATCTTTAATGGCAACTGAGCTAGCAAGTTGTCTCATCTGTAAAACACCAGCATCATAGCTGCATTCCTAGAGCACATCACAAGTGTGTCAGCCTGGATAGACACTCGAGCCCAAAACCCATAACCTATTGACACAGAGTGTCCCCCACATTAAACCTGGCATTTCATTTTTCTGATTTTACTGCACATTTAACTGACAGGCCTGTTAAAACAGGTAACTTTACTAATAAATAGCTGGGGGGAAAAATAAGTAAGAAGGTACAATACTGTGGGATAGTGACAGCAGGATGTCGGTCTTGTGATATTCTCTGCTTGACAACCAACAACAACTCTCAACCTCCATCACTTGCCAAAGGCTGCAAAATAAAAGCAGGTTGTTGGCAACAAGCAATGCGATTATTCTGCACCACGAGTCCTGGCCTGACACAAATGAGCTGACTTGCTTAGATCTTCAATTATAAATGCAAACACTACAGAATCTAACGGTTAGAAATGAGCAGGAGACCAGCTGCCACAACATCTGCCCACCTACTCTGCTGCCGGAAGAGCTGGCATACTTATTACGACACATTGAAGAGGGGTAACCTTTTGCAAAAGGGTGTGGACAGACAGTTGATTAGTTTTCCTTATTTTACATAAACAGTGGAAATTCATATAATACACTAAGGCCTTATGTAAATTTACTACTTTTTAAAAAATCATTTAAAATCTAGTTTAAAGGAGATGCAAGGGGCAAGGTTTTTTTTATTACAGAGGGTGACAGGTGCCTGGAACATCCTGCAAAGGATGGTGGTGGAGGTGGGCGGCACGGTGGCGCAGCGGTAGAGTTGCTGCCTTACAGCGAATACAGCGCCGGAGACTCAGGTTCGATCCTGACTACGGGCGCCGTCTGTACGTTCTCCTCGTGACCTGCGTGGGTTTTCTCCGAGATCTTCGGTTTCCTCCCACACTCCAAAGTTAATTGGCTGGGCAAATGTTTTAAACATTTTTTTTAAATTAAAATAAAAAATTGTCCCTAGTGTGTGTAGGATAGTGTTAATGTGCGGGGATCGCTGGGTGGCGCGGACCCGGTGGGCCGAAGAGCCTGTTTCCACTCTGTATCTCTAAATCTAAAAAGTGGCTTTTAAGAGGGTTTTCGATAGGCACAAGGGTGTGGAGGGAATGGATGCATGGGCAGGTAGATGGTATTAGCTTAATTCGGCATCATGTTCAGAACAGACATTACGGGCCGAAGGGCTTGTTCCTATGCTGCACTGTACTGTTCTGTGTTCGATTTGAAGTTTTTAAATATCTCTCATCAGAACGCCATCAGGGAGGTATCTGGGCAGGGGGCTTCAGGATCCACTACCCAAAGTTAAATTGTCACCTACTTCACTTCATGGGACAGTTGTGTCAACCAAAACTCCAGGACGTGGACGCAAAGGGCCACAAAGAAGCACAACTACCAGAGTAGGACAGGAGTGGGTAGGTATGCGTAGGCAATAGGTTGGATTAAATCACTAACCAGCATGGCCAAACATAAAAATGTGTAGAAAAGACAGACGCAAAGTGCTGGAGTAACTCAGCGAGTCAGGCAGCATCTCTGGAGACAAAGGATGGGTGATATTTTGGGTCGGAACCCTTCTTCAGACTGAAAGCAGAGGGGAGGGAACTAGAGGTAGGAAAAGGGCAGAACAAATCGAGTCCAGCAACAGATGATCAAGGAAGGGTGGAGCCGATATGGCCCATTATTGGCTGGGGAAGAGGTGATAATGAAGAGATACAAGGATGTAAACAGTGGAACTATTTGGATGACGGGTTTGGGGGGGGGGGGGGAGGGGGGTAATGCAGGGGTTACTTGAAATTAAATAAAGCAACTGGGGTGCTTGAAATTAGAGAGAAATCAACATAAAAATGCCATTATCAGATGTCGTTATATATCCCTCCGATGTTTTGGCAAGGACGTGTCTCTACATTAGGGTTTGCCAGCCCTCAGCAGCAGCAGGCTTTAGATTTGCAGGGTTCAAGTCAACTATCACAGCTTGCCCTTTATAAATGTCAGCTGAATTTCTACAGCTGCTTGAAAGAGAAAAATAAATCAATTTCTTAACTCTTTCCCATATTTCCACAGAGCTATCACAGCAGTATTATAGCTATAGATCAGAATAGGAAAAAAAGGCTGCTTTCCACCACCATCCCCCCCATCCCCAACAAAACCACATTCCAAGATTAGAGAAATGTATTCTTTAATAATATATATAATAATGAGCCTTGCAGTTTTGACTTCCACAGACGAAAAATGGTTTAAATTTAATTTAGATGTAGCAAGTTAGTTGCTCTGAGATATGAGGGAAATGCAGTATGATTTCCTGGACTCTATTTTATCTGCGAACATACACATCAATGGTTTTTGGCTTGAAAGGAGCCACATAGCAAGATGAAAGGCACGATTCTGACATTTCAGAACAATTGAGCAGTGCCATCCAATTACTTCAGAGAAGAAGCTCAGTAAAAACACCTTTGACCTTGCGGCACAGACAATATCCACCAATATATTTATATGTACTGTGGCAAATTCTGCTGCTGGGTTTCTACTAGTCATGGTTACACAGTGGAGAAATCCAAGTGCCATTCATTGACA
Source organism: Rhinoraja longicauda (assembly GCF_053455715.1). Taxonomy (NCBI): domain Eukaryota; kingdom Metazoa; phylum Chordata; class Chondrichthyes; order Rajiformes; family Arhynchobatidae; genus Rhinoraja; species Rhinoraja longicauda. The sequence continues at coordinate 26,763,379 of NC_135972.1, read as the reverse complement.
ATCCAGTAGACATCCCCCAACTGCACTTCAACATGGACACTTTTTCTGCACTAAATTTAAATTCTATCCTGGAAGGATGAACTTCAAGTGTTGTGTTAAAATGGCAATGCTCATCTGTAGCCTAGAGCACCAACAGGGGAAGATGCAGGGGCCACAGAGCAACAGGTTAAGAAGTCTGAGTCAGGCAGCATCTCTGGAGAAAAGGAATAGTTGATGTTTCAGGTCAAAACCCTTCTTCAGAACGACCAAAAACGTCACCTATTCCTTTTCTCCATAGATGCTGCCTGACCCGCCGAGTTACTCCAACATTTTGTGTCTATCTCCAGTGTAAACCAGCACCTGCAGTTCCTTCCTACACATAAGAAGCCTGTGAACTTGGCAGAGTGGAGAGAACGAACAGGCGAGATACTGAATGCCTGACAGGAAATTGTGAAACGAGCATGTTCGTTCTTTGGAAACTGCAAGGTGGTCGTTGGAGGAAGAGAGTGAATGTGTAAATCGGGGTGGGGGAAATAGAACCGTTATCAAACCAACTCTTAAAGATGCGGCACTACATCTGAATTAGACAAATACTTCCACGAAAGTGGGAGGGAAGCATCTCTGGAAATAACGTTCAAGTAATCATGTGAAATGTGAAACATGATTTTGGTTACTCAATTAAAATATTGAAGCACGAGTGCACTGTTGGAAAAAAACATCTAATCATCAAACATTTTCGCAAAAATGCCCCATTGGTGTGTCCTTGGGTAAGGAAGCAGCACTATGTAAAATTCTAAGCTGTTGGGATCTTGTGCGTGAAATTAGCCTACTAAATGAACAATGAAGTCCACCCACACAACTTTATCACACAAGCAATCGTAAATAATCAGGAAATGCAAGCATTTTCAAATTTGATGCAAAACTGGCTGGAAGCAGAAAGGTGGGATTGGGTGTGGTGAAGGCTACTGGAATTTTATTAAATTAGCTTACAATGTAACATACATTAATTTATGGGTCAATTTTTTTCTGCTTACAGCGAAGCCCTTAATTCAAGTCCATAATAAAAAGCTGCCTTGAGGGGCTGAGCTACACAAAGAGGATGGGCAAGCTAGGACTTTATTTTTGCAGCACAAGAGACTGAAGTGTATAAATCCATGAAGGGGGTATATATGGTGAATGTACAGAACGTTTTACCTAGGACAGGGGAATCAAAAGCAAGAGGACATATGTTTAAGATGGGAGAGGCAAGGTTTAATAAGAACCTGAGGGACAGTTTTTCAGCCAGAGGGTGGTGGGTATATGGAATGAGCTGCCAGAGAAGATAGTTGATCCAGGTACTATAACAACATTTAAAAAGCAGTTGGAGAGGCACATGGATAGGCAAGGTTCAGGGGGACATGGGGAAAACACGGGCAAACAGGATGGGCACCTTGGTTGGCATGGACAAATAGGCCGAAGGACCTCTTTACATACTGTATGACTCTATGATCGCCAGGGTAAGGGTAGATCTCAAAGGCTAATTTGAGAATTCTGATGGCAGGAACAATCTGTCCACCACCCTTCTCCCTGAATAGGGACAAACAAAACCTATTTTATGTTTTAAAATTATTGACAGCAAATCCCTCTAAACCTTTGTGCTGATTTGTCGGAGATCGACAAATGGCAGGAAATAATGCAGGCACTGCAAAACGGCAGATAGTACAGGCTGCCCACCCGGTGAGAAATCAATTTATTATGGCAATAAAGAATATTAGAAGACAGAAATGAAGCGATGATTTGACTGACATGCCCATCAGCGTTCAATCATGACCACTTTCATCTCCCTTCTTTGTCATGTCAATTCGTTTTTGCAGTCCCTTAATCAAATTCTAATTTTCAAAAAAAGTTTATACTAAATCATCATTCATGCTGCCGAACAGTCCATTCAAAAGTTTAGGTAGGTCATCGCCCCTTGTAGGTGAAATGTTTAAAGCAACTCTATCCAGCTAGTTTTTTTTTTGTGTTTAAACCTTTGAATTATTCCTGTGATCACAATGTACTGTGACTTAGCACATTACCGTTCCCTTTTTAAGGAGTTACTTTCAAAAGCATGCAGAGTAAAATATTAATCTTTCTTGCCACAGCTGCACTGAAGTTATACACAAAAGTAACTTTAGTTTAGTTTAGATATGCAGTGTGCAACAGGCCCTTCAGCCCACCAAGTCAGCACTGACCAGCAATCACCCCATCCACTTGGGACAATTTTGCACCTTACCAAAAGAAATTAACCTACAAACCTGCACATCTTTGGAGTGTGGGAGGAAACCGGAGCACCTAGAGAAAACCCAAGCAGTCACAGGGAGAACGTACAAATTCCGTACAGACGGCATCCATAGTTAAGATCGAACCCGGGTCTCTGATGCTGTAAGGCAGCAACTCTAACGCTGCAACACCATGTTGCCCTGATTCAGACTCAGCTCTGAGGATCAAAAGGCACTGACCAAAGTAGACCAGAATTCAGTGCGTTGATGCATTGATTTCCTGGTGCTTGTTTAGTTTAGATCATGGGGAGAAGCATCTACAGCTAGATCAGAGAGCAATTTCTACCTCACATTCCCAAAAACTCCCTTCCTATTCTAAATAGAAATAAAGTATTTAAGATCTTCATTATTTATATTTTTATGAAAAATAATAACAAATGTAAGAATAAATTAACACTGAAGTGAACATGACAAGAACTTTACATTACTGCATTAGAGATCAAGATTAATACAGGGGTATTCTCCTAATAACAATTTATAGAGAAATCCATTTTTCAATTTTCTTTCAAGTTATGAATTTAGAAAATAATCCAAAAGATTGCTGACAAGACAAAACTTGGCAAAGATAGACATCTATCTCATTATATTTCACAGCTTTTCTGTTGAATAGGCAAGGATGGAAACTTCCAGAATACAACACTTTACAACATAAATCAAGATGTCATCAAATAATGATTATTAACAAAATGTTGAGTCATTTTAAGTTATCTTATTTGGGATATTAGGTCCTTCATATTCACCAACTACAAAACTAAAAAGTTGTTAAAGATAATTCACCAAGTGGTCATCCCGAGAATACACCCTAGTTGGTCCAGTTATTCTCAATTTCTCCATATATTAAGTAAACAATTCAAAACTTACTGTAGATCTTAGATGAGGTGGCTTATCAATTGCTTTGACTAGCCTTGGCGCATCCCCTTTCCCTCCTGAAGATACGTGGCATATTGTGTCCCCTTGCAAAGTCAATTCCTTGAAAAAACATCTAATAATCAAACATTTTCGCAAAAATGCCCCATTGGTGTGTCCTTGGGTGAGCAAGCAGCACTATGTAAAATTCTAAGCTGTTGGGATCTTGTGTGTGAAATTAGCCTACTGAAAGAACAATGAAGTCCACCCACACAACTTTATCAAACAAGCAATCGTAAATAATCAAGAAATGCAAGCATTTTCAAATTTGATGCAAAACTGGCTGGAAGCAGAAAGGTGGGATTGGGTGTGGTGAAGGCTACTGGAATTTTATTAAATTAGCTTACAATATAACATACATTAATTTATGGGTCAATTTTTACATTTACCCAGCCAATTAACCTACATACCTGTACGTCTTTGGAGTGTGGGAGGAAACCGAAGATCTCGGAGAAAACCCACGCAGGTCACGGGGAGAACGTACAAACTACAGCGCAGCAGTAGAGTTGCTGCTTTACAGCGAATGCAGCGCCGTCGACTCAGGTTCGATCCTGACTACGGGTGCTGCACTGTAAGGAGTTTGTACGTTCTCCCCGTGACCTGCGTGGGTTTTCTCCGAGATCTTCGGTTTCCTCCCACACTCCAAAGACGTACAGGTATGTAGGTTAATTGGCTGGGTAAATGTAAAAATTGTCCCTAGTGGGTGTAGGATAGTGTTAATGTGCGGGGATCACTGGGCGGCACGGACTTAGTGGGCCGAAAAGGCCTGTTTCCAGCTGTATATATATGATATGATATGATTTTTTTCTGCTTACAGCGAAGCCCTTAATTCAAGTCCATAATAAAAAGCTGCCTTGAGGGGCTGAGCTACACAAAGAGGATGGGCAAGCTAGGACTTTATTTTTGCAGCACAAGAGACTGAGGTGTATAAATCCATGAAGGGGGTATATATGGTGAATGTACAGAACCTTTTACCTAGGACAGGGGAATCAAAAGCAAGAGGACATATGTTTAAGATGGGAGAGGCAAGGTTTAATAAGAACCTGAGGGACAGTTTTTCAGCCAGAGGGTGGTGGGTATATGGAATGAGCTGCTAGAGAAGATAGTTGAGCCAGGTACTATAACAACATTTAAAAAGCAGTTGGAGAGGCACATGGATAGGCAAGGTTCAGGGGGACATGGGGAAAACACGGGCAAACAGGATGGGCACCTTGGTTGGCATGGACAAATAGGCCGAAGGACCTCTTTACATACTGTATGACTCTATGATCGCCAAGGTAAGGGTAGATCTCAAAGGCTAATTTGAGAATTCTGATGGCAGGAACAATCTGTCCACCACCCTTCTCCCTGAATAGGGACAAACAAAACCTATTTTATGTTTTAAAATTATTGACAGCAAATCCCTTATCCCTCTAAACCTTTGTGCTGATTTGTCAGAGATCGACAAATGGCAGGAAATAATGCAGGCACTGCAAAACGGCAGATAGTACGGGCTGCCCACCCGGTGAGAAATCAATTTATTATGGCAATAAAGAATATTAGAAGACAGAAATGAAGCGATGATTTGACTGACATCCCCATCAACGTTCAATCATGACCACTTTCATCTCCCTTCTTTGTCATGTCAATTCGTTTTTGCAGTCCCTTAATCAAATTCTAATTTTCAAAAAAAGTTTATACTAAATCATCATTCATGCTGCCCAACAGTCCATTCAAAAGTTTAGGTAGGTCATCGCCCCTTGTAGGTGAAATGTTTAAAGCAACTCTATCCAGCTAGTTTTTTTTTGTTGTGTTTAAACCTTTGAATTATTCCTGTGATCACAATGTTCTGTGACTTAGCACATTACCGTTCCCTTTTTAAGGAGTTACTTTCAAAAGTATGCAGAGTAAAATATTAATCTTTCTTGCCACAGCTGCACTGAAGTTATACACAAAAGTAACTACAAAACTAAAAAGTTGTTAAAGATAATTCACCAAGTGGTCATCCCGAGAATGCACCCTAGTTGGTCCAGTTATTCTCAATTTCTCCATATATTAAGTAAACAATTCAAAACTTACTGTAGATCTTAGATGAGGTGGCTTATCAATTGCTTTGACTAGCCTTGGCGCATCCCCTTTCCCTCCTGAAGATACGTGGCATATTGTGTCCCCTTGCAAAGTCAATTCCTTGAAAAATAAATGATGAAGTTCACTTCACTAAACATCCAGTCATCTGATATTTCCTGCCACTCGCCAAGGATTTATTGAATTAATCAACTTGTATTTCAAAACCTGCCCAACCATAGAGGTTGCTGACTCAGCATAATCATTAGATGATAAATGGTCCTCCCCAAGGAAACTGACAGGATGGATTCAATTTGAAAAATCAACAAACAGAAAAAAAGCTGTATTAGGGAAAAATAACAGTCCTGTGAGGGAAATGTGTCCATGTAACCTTCCTACAGAAATCAGACACCATTGTTTCTTAAGAATGTCGCCTGCCAGTTTCACCGTAGGTGGCCATTGAAATTTGCAAGCAATCTCTTCTGTTGCCATTTTTGCAACAATACTCTGCTCAACAAGGTAACATTTGGACCATTGCATTTTTAACATGCAGTAGCAAAAGCAGACTTGCAGCTACTAAAAGACCTTTCCATTTTTGAGAATTATGTGGGAAAGAAAAATCTTATTGCAATTCTGAAACTGGCTTGCCCCCAAAACGCTTCCCCATTGACAATTTTTTTCACAGCGTGATTTTCTCCAACAAAGTTCCTTGGGAATGCAATCATCGCACGAGAGCAGAACCATTTGTACCGAGAACATGGGCAGAAATGATAAATTCCTTCCTGTCAAAACGATATTCAGTTATCAGCAGGTAGACACAAAATGCTGGAGTAACTCAGCGGGTCAGGCGGCATCTCGGGAGTGCAGGAATGGGTGACGTTTTGGGTCAAGACCCTTCTTCAGACTGATGTCAGGGGAGGGGGCGGGACAAAGATAGGATGTACTAGGAGACAGGTAGACTAGTGGGAGAACGGGGAAGGGGAAGGGAAAGAGAGTGACAGAGAAACTATCTGAAATTAGAGAAGTCAATGTTCATACCGTTATTCATACTGATACATTCAGTTATCAGCAAGTCAGTCTTAAATTCACCCTTATTCTTTCCTCTTTGCATTATTTCAGCTAATCATTTCCAAAATGCAATTATAAAATGATACAATTCTTTAACGTCATCTTATCACGATGCAACATATTTCTATTTTTACCTTGTTTATTTTTCCAACTTCAGATAAAGCTTGCTTGTTTCCTGGTTCCAGCCTCAATACCATTTCAAAATCTACCAAAATATTTAAAATGCAATTAAAATCTAAATGATCACTCCCTAATAAAACATTTGTGTCACAGAAATGCTAAAGCAGCCATCTCCATGAAGAAAGACACAAAATGCTGGAGTAATTCAGCGGGACAGGCAGCATCTCTGGGGAGAAGGAATGGGTGACGTTTCAGGTCGAGACCCTTCTTTTGACATTCAATAGCATTGGCATTGTTGAGACTCCTGCCACTAATATTCTGGATGTCACCAAAGACAAGAAGACTTAATCAGGCCAGTCACGTAAATACTGGGGTTATAGAGCAGGTCAGAAGCAGCGTATCCAGCAGTGAGTGGCTCAACCCCAAAAACCAAGGCACAAACCAGCTTAGTTTAGTTTAGAGACCCAGCGTGGAAACGGACCACCAGCAACCCCAGTCTGCACCGACCAGCAACCACCCGTACATGAGTTCTATCCTACACACGAGAGACAATTTACAGAAGCCAATTAAGCTACAAACCTGCACATCTTTGGAGGGTGGGAGGAAACTTGAGAAAACCCAAACGGGCAGGGAGAATGTACAAACTCCATAGAGACAGCACCCAAAGTCAGGATCGTACCCAGGTCTCTGGCACTCTAAGACAGCAACTCTACTGCTGCACCACTATGCTGTCCCAGCACGGATATTTTACACTTGGCTGGATTTGTGTGGCTTCAACAACTGAACTTTCAACACCTTCCAGAATAAATAGCCCATCTGAGTGTCACCCATCCACTATAACAAACATTCATGTCCTCCACCATTGACACAGAGTAAACTTAGTATGTGCCATCATTGGTACTCCCTTCTCCAAGAGTCAAAACCTTGGAACTAACTCCCGACCCAATAGCACTATGCAGATTCTTTGATCCGAAGGACTGCAATGGTTCAAAAAGATGGATTATAGTCATCTCAGGGGCACCTAGGAAGGGACAATAATTGTTGGCCGTGACAGCATTGCCCTGATTGTGAAAATTAATATACAGAAGATAGAATAATTCTGAGTTTGTGAAAAAAAGATAGCAAAACCATGAAGCAATTACTGGCATATTTTCATTTGGTACAAGTGGCCATTTGGCCCATCAAGTCCATGCTGGATCTCAGAGCCATTCCCTTGTTTCTCTATATCCTATTCTCTCTTACAAGCACATCAACACCAAGTTTAGGTTGTAAATTGAACATCTTCCATTATGTTTCAAGACGCAAATGGAATTGTACTACTTTTGGCAAATAACAGCACCTTAATTGTGTCGACAATCACCATGAAAAATGGACCAAATAGTCAAAGAAGCTGGTAAAACCGTGGAAACAAAACATGGATATCCAGGACACCATGCTAACACTAAAAGTAGATGTTGTTTGACTTAGCTCAGTAAATGCCAGCAAATGATTTAGCAAATCTGAACAAAAGGTACTAATTATTAAATGTGAGATCGCAAGTGATTGTCACTGGTGAAAACCCAGGCAGCTTTGCTGAATAAAATCCAAACCCTCAATCACCTACATGTTGAGGACATTCCCATTGCAAGAAACAAACACACATGACAATTAACTGGTACAGGCTACCCCCATGTTATGGCAATTTGGGCAACAGGAAATTGTCAAAATAATTTAAAAAATATTACCATAAAAGCTGTGATAAATAAAAATTTGCTCTTAAAATCAAATTGCATTTTTGGATGCTTGGCTTAATGCATGCACAGATGATGCCGCTTTGCAAATTGCTGTGGGGGGAGGGTGGGGGGTGGAGAGAAACCTGTTCAAAGGAACATCCATGAATATAAAATACAGGAGTATCCCTGTTGGCTCCTCTTCAAAGTAATTAAAAGATTCACGAATAACATCCTTAACCAATCTCACCTTCTTTGGCTTCCACCATCTTCCCAAGGCACAAACGGGCTGTTCCTCTTCGTGCGAATGCTTTGGAATAAGTATTATCCAGCAAGATCGCTTGGCTACAGTCAGCTTCTGCCTCTGCAAACCTAAAATTTTATTAACTGGCTCAACAGTGTCATTAACAAGTGGTTCTGAAAGAATTATTTTTTGTTTGTGCTACCTCAAGAATATGGTTTGGACTGCACGAGTACTTAAAATGTTCTATTCCAATTTTTATGCTCCGATAGATTCTTGGCCTCTCCATCCTTTTAATGTCACGTCTTACTTAGCAAGGTAGGATATTAATCACAATGGCAATGAACTAAACCAGCTTCCCATTTAAATGTTAGTATTTCGTCCCAAGTTTTAACCATTGAAATCAGATTAAATTACCACATAAAATATCAAAATTCAGGAACCCTTTGCCTGAAATGTTGCTACTTTAATGGTTATGCAGTCCTTAAGCTCCGAGGTAATTTGGATTTCAAAATATTTTTAATTTAATAATTACCATCAACTTTATCTGATAACAGTATTAAATGGAATATGAAATTATGAATAGTCATACTGTAATGATAACTACGATTTAATTTGATATTCATTTTACTAAATTCAACAGCATCTGTCTTTAAAATAAAACTTACTTTTCAAGCTTTAGCAAAGCCATGGCCCGGTTAGCTGGTAAAAGTGCATTGGTGCCATCTGCTGTTATCCCTCTGGTGTAGCATTCAATTGCTTCTAAATACTTGCCTTGCTTAAAGTAATCGTTGCCCTGTAATGAAACCATTTACATTTGCGATTTCAAAATTATGGAACCAGTAGCTAGTAGTACATAAGAACAGAATGTGCATCAGATCTAAAATGTATAACTTTCAAATGTGCCGTTAAATGTTCTCCCTTATTTGGGCTCTTTACAATTTCAAACACCAAAAAACAAACTTAATTCAGAATAAAATACATATGCAAAACATGAACCGTGCCAAAACACTTCAGACATTCTCAGCGTCTATCCATTCATTAGTGTCATATTCAGTAGTGTGCGTAACTATCCTTAAACAGAGCATCTTTGCTGCCCATGTGGTCCCATTAAGTGATATCACTTCTTTTGTTTGATGGTGTCTCCCCTGGATTCTACCCCTCAATGTCCAGCAGTGGAAGGACCCTAGACTGTGGTCCTTCCCCACCAAGCTTCAGTGCTGGGAGGCCAACAAGTTTCAGGCAGGCCAAAGAGCATCTTTCACTGAGTTGATGGTCTTACAGCAGCCCTTGATGTCTGTCTCCGAATGTGTCCCTAGGAACAGCTGTAAACCAGAGAGCTCTCTGAAAAGGAGCTGCTCGTGAAGAACGGTGCCAAGCCCCCTTGATCAGTGTCCAGACCCGCTTTGCAAATCCACACGCTGTGAAAAGACGGGCAACCATCCCGAGGGCAGCGGGCATCAGCAGTAACATTCTGATGCTGCAGGAAGGATCTGACTACGAGGGCCCCTCTCCCAGCCCGCCTTGTTGCTTGTGCTTGTTAGTGAGTTTTGGCTACAAAGTATTTCTCCAGACAAACTGGGCAGTCTGCTCAGGGAACCACACCACAGGATCCATCACCATTTTTTTTTTACCCCCACATGTTTATAGTTTCACAAAGAGCAAGCTAAGCATTTATCCCCGGCGGTTTGAAACAAGGCCTTCGACCCGATCTGAGGCGACACTCTTGAACCAAACAAACCGTTCCCTGCCGAAGAGCCTCCATTTTTCTGGAGCGTCACCTTAACGGTCCCCCCCACCTACGACACGGCCACCTGGGTGAGGGGTTCCACCAGGTACTGGACTAAAGCCTCGGCCTTGGCCTGCAGCATGCCGAGGCCCACAGTCTCCCGGGCGTACATGCACAGCAGACGGTTGGCCACTCTCGTGATGGCCACTCGGCCCTCCACCACCACATGACGCAGGTGGAGGGCAAACTTGTGCCGTTAATTCGGATAGTCATTCAGATTAGTGATTTGGAATTACACAGCACACCCGTGGCAGTGCACTTTGGTTCAGGAGTATTGATCCAGAGCAGGTACAATTTGTGGATTTCTTCAGATAAAGCATATTCATTAGCACAAATCAACATCTTGCATTCAAATCAGGGATCAAACTGTAAAGTGCAAGTATTTTAGTGGCCTGACCAATTGAATCTAGCCATTCTGAAAGGCATTTAAAATCCTTTCTCTCGCTGGTCATCAACATACCAAGTCTTTCTCAAAAATGGCTTCTTGTTTTGCTTGTGCTTCAGTCACTCGCTTCTTTTCACTGTCTTCCACCTTTTCATTGTTTGATTGATTCTGATCTTCATTACACTCTTTTGGTGCTAAAGCCTAACAAGAGACACACACACTTTAATTATAATGCTCGAAGGGGCCACCGGGCGAATTTACACATGTTCTTTGCGCACTTGGTGCTTGCTTCAAGTATCAGTTATTCTGTCCTTATAGTTTCTTTGTAATGTAAATCCAGATCGTACATTCCTAAAACCAAGGCATTTTCCTACACCATAGGTACCGCTGTAATTTCTACCATTTTTCATTTTTGAGTAGCGTGAGGCCTCAGCAAAACATCATCATATCATCATCATATATATACAGCCGGAAACAGGCCTTTTCGGCCCACCAAGTCCGTGCCGCCCAGCGATCCCCGTACATTAACACTATCCTACACCCACTAGGGACAATTTTTTACATTTACCCAGCCAATTAACCTACATACCTGTACGTCTTTGGAGTGTGGGAGGAAACCGAAGATCTCGGAGAAAACCCACGCAGGTCACGGGGAGAACGTACAAACTCCTTACAGTGCAGCACCCGTAGTCAGGATCGAACCTGAGTCTCCGGCGCTGCATTCGCTGTAAAGCAGCAACTCTACCGCTGCGCTACATGCAAGATAACAAAGTATTTTGATTGGACTTAGATTATTTTAAAGATGCCCCGTGAAACATTTAGGCTGCAAACAATCTGTTTAAGTGGAACTACTCTTCACAATCTCACACCAATTTTAAAAGCAATTGCAAGTGAAATTTTTATATTAACAAATATATGGCTTGGATTTTACACTTCATTTGCCATGCGGCAGGTGCCACAGTTCATTGCTTTTGGAGATTACATTGGCTCTAGTGTAAGATCTGCCATAGTGTTTTGTACTGGCTGTGAAACAATAAAACTCTTCAATCAATCAATTTGAAGAAACTTCACCAAATCAGGAATAAATACAAATTATATTTAAATATTGTGCCAATAATAGCAAATGGATGATGCAGTTGAGATGAACGACACAAATGTACATTTTCAAACACAATGGCAATTACCTATGGGAATGCCTCGCATTTCCACAGAAGATTGTATGATAAATGATAATTAATGACCAATGCAAAATTCAGACATCTGAATACACCAACACTATTTTTCCTGCAGCCTTAGTGCAGAGATAATGGAGAAGCACTTCATATTCATGCCAAGCATTTACTTTACTGCCGTATACTGCAATAAGCACTGCAACACCAGGTGCAGCAGTTAAGACGTTCCCAATTTCCAATTTTAACTATGTACAGGTCCACCACCGATTTTTCGACAACTGACGGCCCAGCACCTCCTTTAATCTGGACAAGATTATGAGAGCGCATTTACAATTCCCTGGGTGGCCACAAATGGCATTACGTGTGGCGCGCTCTTACGGGATGAGTTCCTCCGTGTAGACAGAGTTATTTGTTTACTTCTGCAGTTGGTGGTGATCTCTCGGTTCTTAGCTTATTTTGCTTATATTTAACCCTAGCTATGATTCTGAGCAAGGTCCAACAGACAGTCCATGGTGTCAAGCACAAGCTCGTTTAATTTACATTTAATATTTGCTTCATTTAAGATTCTAGCAGTCCATGATGCTTTCGAGGCATAGAGGGGAATAATAAGTGGGTCAGAGGTGTATTGTTGTATCATTACTATGTGACCTCTCTTGGTCCGGCAAAATGGATAATCCAGTAAGGCTTTGGAAGCAAAGGTGCCGGGGGATCGATGGTGCACCTGCACATGTGGATATCAGTAGATGCTGTTCAGCTGGCTCAACTGAACAGCAAAAGCCATTAGCCTCATCGTTATTCTTGAATACAAAACCTCAATGTTAATTCAAGAAGCAAGACTTCTTGTCTTGGGGAGGAGCCAGCGCTGCCGTCGCAGCTGCGGCTTGCCTGCAGTCCGTCTGTCTTTTGTGTTTTTTGTTGGTTTTGTATGGGGGGGGGGGGTGGGGGGGAACGGGAACTGTAAAATTCTCTCTCCCGAACGGAGACGCGACCTTTGTTTCTGTGTCGTGTCTCCGTTCCCGTTGCGGCCTACCACCGGCCATGCACCTGGGACCACCTGGGGCTCTGGTTTGCAGAGCCCGCTGCCCGGACTCACCACCTGCGGCGCTGGCTGCCTGCGGATGCTGCGGGAGCGGCTGCGACTCATCTCCGGAGGCTCCGGCGCGGGCCGCGTGGACGTCGGAAGCCCGCAGGCCCCTGGATGGGGGCCGACATCGGGAGCACCGGCAGCGGCAGAGGCAGCGTGTTCGCCCACCCTGAATCGCGGGGCTTGGGTCGGACCGCCGCGGATCTTTCACTGTCTGGCGCGGCCTGGAATAGGCCGCGGGATTTTCACCGCCCGGCGGGGGCTTCAATGTCGGGAGCCCCGACGTGGCAACGACAACAGCTTGACCGCGGGAGAAGACGGCAGGGGAAGAGAAAAGACATTGTGGCCTTCCATCACAGTGAGGAGGGACTGGAGGAGACTCACTGTGATGGATGTTTCTTTTTGTTTGGTGTTAGTTTGTGATTGTATGTGTTATTGCATTTTTATTGATTATTCTTATTGGTCTTATTGTTCAACTGCGGGTAATGTTTCATTTCACTACACATTTACGTGTATGTGACAAATAAACGACTATTGACTATTAAAGCAGAAGTTTCAAAATTTGCCAAAGTTGCAAAAGTGCCAAATGGAGGAACATTATGCCATAACAGTATTTGTTTGCCATCTTCCATTGCAAGAATCATCACAATACTAACTTAATACTTCATATTTCACAAGTATAAGTGGCATCAAATACACTTGTGTTGAGACCAATATTTTAACTTTGAACATCCACGAGAACAGCAAGGTTTCTTCCTGAATGACTGAATAGCTAAAATTGACGACACAAATCAATTTGTACAAGTGAGGTGCTGCATTTTGGGCCGTCTAACAAGGGCAGGACGTAAACACAGTGAAGGATAGGCATCTGGGGAGTGCCGTAGAACAGAGGGATCTAGGAGTGCAGGTGCATGATTCCTTGAAGGTCGAGTCACAGGTAGATAAGGTGGTCCAAAAGGCTTTTGGCACATTGGCCTTCATCAGTCAGAGTATTGAGTATAGAAGTTGGGATGTCATGTTACAATAGACAATAGACAATAGGTGCAGGAGTAGGCCATTCAGCCCTTTGAGCCAGCACCGCCATTCAATGCGATCATGGCTGATCACTCTCAATCAGTACCCCGTTCCTGCCTTCTCCCCATACCCCCTCACTCCGCTATCCTTAAGAGCTCTATCCAGCTCTCTCTTGAAAGCATCCAACGAACTGGCCTCCACTGCCTTCTGAGGCAGAGAATTCCACACCTTCACCACTCTCTGACTGAAAAAGTTCTTCCTCATCTCCGTTCTAAATGGCCTACCCCTTATTCTTAAACTGTGGCCCCTTGTTCTGGACTCCCCCAACATTGGGAACATGTTTCCTGCCTCTAATGTGTCCAATCCCCTAATTATCTTATATGTTTCAATAAGATCCCCCCTCATCCTTCTAAATTCCAGTGTATACAAGCCTAATTGCTCCAGCCTTTCAACATACGACAGTCCCGCCATTCCGGGAATTAACCTAGTGAACCTACGCTGCACGCCCTCAATAGCAAGAATATCCTTCCTCAAATTTGGAGACCAAAACTGCACACAGTACTCCAGGTGCGGTCTCACCAGGGCCCGGTACAACTGTAGAAGGACCTCTTTGCTCCTATACTCAACTCCTCTTGTTATGAAGGCCAACATTCCATTGGCTTTCTTCACTGCCTGCTGTACCTGCATGCTTCCTTTCAGTGAATGATGCACTAGGACACCCAGATATCGTTGAACATCCCCTCTTCCTAACTTGACACCATTCAGATAATAATCTGCCTTTCTATTCTTACTTCCAAAGTGAATAACCTCACACTTATCTACATTAAACTGCATCTGCCATTTATCCGCCCACTCACACAACCTGTCCAAGTCACCCTGCAGCCTTATTGCATCTTCCTCACAATTCACACTACCCCCCAGCTTAGTATCATCTGCAAAGTTGCTAATGGTACTTTTAATCCCTTCATCTAAGTCATTAATGTATATCGTAAATAGCTGGGGTCCCAGCACCGAACCTTGCGGTAGGTACCCCACTGGTCACTGCCTGCCATTCCGAAAGGGACCCATTTATCCCCACTCTATGCTTTCTGTCTGTCAACCAATTTTCTATCCATGGCAGTACCCTACCCCCAATACCATGTGCTCTAATTTTGCCCACTAATCTCCTAAGTGGGACCTTGTCGAAGGCTTTCTGAAAGTCGAGGTACACCACATCCACTGACTCTCCCCTGTCAATTTTCCCAGTTACATCCTCAAAAAATTCCAGTAGATTTGTCAAGCATGATTTCCCCTTCGTAAATCCATGCTGACTCGGAATGATCCTGTTACCGCTATCCAAATGCTCAGCAATTCCGTCTTTTATAATTGACTCCAGCATCTTCCCCACCACTGACATCAGACTAACTGGTCTATAATTACCCGTTTTCTCTCTCCCTCCTTTCTTAAAAAGTGGGATAACATTTGCTATCCTCCAATCCACAGGAACTGATCCTGAATCCATAGAACATTGAAAAATGATCTCCAATGCTTCCACTATTTCTAGAGCCACCTCCTTAAGTACCCTGGGATGCAGACCATCAGGCCCTGGGGATTTATCAGCCTTCAGTCCCATCAGTCTACCCAAAACCATTTCCTGCCTAATGTGGATTTCCTTCAGTTCCTCCATCACCCTAGGTTCTCCGGCCCCTTGAACATTTGGGAGACATGTTGCAGTTGTACAAGACATTGGTGAGACCACAGTTAGAGTATTGTGTTCAGTTCTGGGCACCATGTTTTAGGAAAGATATTGTCAAGCTTGAAAGGATTCAGATTAGATTTACGAGGATGTTGCCAGGACTAGAGGGTGTGAGCTATAGGGAGAAATTGAGTAGGCTGTGTCTCTATTCCATGGGGTGCAGGAGGTAGAGAAGAGATCTTATAGAGGTGTACAAAATCATAAGAGGAATAGGTCGGGTAGATGCACAGTCTTTTGCCTAGGGGAATCGAGGATCGGAGGACATAGGTTCAAGGTGAAAGGGAAAAGATTTAATAGGAATCTGAGAGGTATCTTTTTCACACAAAGGGTGGTGGGTGTATGGAACAAGCTGCCAGAGGAGGTAGTTGAGGCTGGGACTATCCTATCATTTCAGAAACAGTTAGACAGGTACATCGATAGGATAGGTTTGGAGGGATATGGACCAAACACAGGCAGGTGGTAACAGTGAAGCTGGGACATTGTTGGCCAGTGTGGCCATTAATAGACAATAGGTGCAGGAGTAGGCCATTCGGCCCTTCGAGCCAGCACCGCCATTCAATGTAATCATGGCTGATCATTCTCAATCAGTACCCCCTGACCCCGCTATCCTTTAGAGCTCTATCCAGCTCTCTCTTGAAAGCATTCAGAGAATTGGCCTCCACTGCCTTCTGAGGCAGAGAATTCCACAGATTTACAACTCTCTGACTGTAAAAGTTTTTCCTCATCTCCATTCTAAATGGCCTACCCCTTATTCTTAAACTGTGGCCCCTGGTTCTGGACTCCCCCAATATCAGGAACATTGATATCTAACGCGTCCAACCCCTTAATAATCTTATACGTTTCGATAAGATCCCCTCTCATCCTTCTAAATTCCAGTGTATACAATCCTAGTCGCTCCAGTCTTTCAACATACGACAGTCCCGGCATTCCGGGAATTAACCTAGTAAACCTACGCTGCACGCCCTCAATAGCAAGAATATCCTTCCTCAAATTTGGAGACCAAAACTGCACAGTACTCCAGGTGCGGTCTCACTAGGGCCCTATACAACTGCAGAAGGACCTCTTTCCTCCTATACTCAACTCCTCTTGTTATGAAGGCCAACATTCCATTGGCTTTCTTCACTACCTGCTGCACCTGCATGCTTCCTTTCAGTGACTGATGCACTAAGACATCCAGATCTCGTTGCACGTCCCCTTTTCCTAACTTGACACCATTCAGATAATAATCTGCCTTCCTATTTTTAACACCAGTGGATAACCTCACACTTATCCACATTAAACTGCATCTGCCATGCATCCGCCCACTCACACAGCCTGTCCAAGTCACCCTGCAACCTCATAGCATCTTCCTCACAGTTCACACTGCCACCCAGCTTTGTGTCATCTGCAAATTTGCTAATGTTACTTTTAATCCGTCATCCAAGTCATTAATGTATATTGTAAATAGCTGCGGTCCCAGCACTGAGCCTTGGGGTACCCCACTAGTCACTGCCTGCCATTCTGAAAGGGACCCATTTATCCACACTCTTTGCTTTCTGTCTGCCAACCAATTTTCTATCCATGTCAGTACCCTACCCCCAATACCATGTGCTCTAATTTTGCCCACTAATCTCCTATGTGGGACCTTATCAAAGGCTTTCTGAAAGTCCAGGTACACTACATCCACTGGTTCTCCCTTGTCCATTTTCCTGGTTACATCCTCAAAAAATTCCAGAAGATTAGTCATGCATTATTTACCCTTCGTAAATCCATGCTGACTCAGACCAATCCTGTTACTGCTATCCAAATGTGCCGCTATTTCATCTTTTATAATTGACTCCAGCATCTTCCTCACCACCGATGTCAGGCTAACTGGTCTATAATTTCCTGTTTTCTCTCTCCCTCCTTTCTTAAAAAGTGGGATAACATTAGCTACCCTCCAATCCACAGGGACTGATCCTGAATCTATAGAACATTGGAAAATGATCACCAATGCATCCACGATTTCTGGAGCCACCTCCTTAAGTGCCTTGGGATGCAGACCATCAGGCCCTGGGGATTTATCAGCCTTCAGTCCCATCAGTCTACCCAACACCATTTACTGCCTAATGTGAATTTCTTTCAGTTCCTCCATCACCCTAGGATCTCAGGCCACTAGAACATCTGGGAGATGGTTTGAATCTTCCTTAGTGAAGACAGATCCAAAGTACCAATTTAACTCGTCTGCCATTTCCTTGTCCCCATAATAAATTCCCCTGCTTCTGTCTTCAAGGGACCCACATTTGCCGTAACTATTTTTTTCCTCTTCACATATCTAAAGAAGCTTTTACTATCCTCCTTTATATTATTGGCTAGCTTACCTTCGTACCTCATCTTTTCTCCCCGTATTGCCTTTTTAGTTATCTTCTGTTGCTCTTTAAAAGAGTCCCAATCCTCTGGCTTCCCGCTCTTCTTTGCTATATTATATTTATTCTTTTATTTTTATGCTGTCCTTGACTTCCCTTGTCAGCCACGGGTGCCTCTTACTCCCCTTAGAATCTTTCCTCTTCTTTGGGATGAATTGATCCTGCAACTTCTGCATTATTCCCAGGAATACCTGCCATTGCTGTTCCACCGTCTTCCCTGCTAGGGCCTCCTTCCAGTCAAATCTGGCCAGATCCTGCCTCAGTAATCCCCTTTGCTATACTGTAATACTGACACTTCCGATTTCCCCTTCTCCCACTCAATTTGTAGATTAAAACTTATCATATTATGATCACTACCTCCTAATGGCTCTTTTACCTTGAGTTCCCTTATCAAATCAGGTTCATTACACAACACTAAATCCAGAATTGCCTTCTCCCTGGTAGGCTCCAGTACAAGTTGTTCTAAGAATCCATCTCGGAGGCACTCCACAAACTCGCTTTCCTGGGGTCCAGTACCAACCTGATTTTTCCAGTCTACCTGCATGTTGAAATCTCCCATAACCACCGTAGCATTACATTTGCGACATGCCAATTTTAGCTCTTGATTCAACTTGCACCCTATGTCGAGGCTACTGTTTGGGGGCCTGTAGGTGACTGTAGGTGACCTGTTAAGGTGCAACCCATCCCTTTTGTACAGGTCACCCCTACCCCAGAAGAGATCCCAGTGGTCTAGAAATCTAAATCCCTGCTACCTGCACCAACCCCACAGCCACACATTCATATCCCCGATCTCTCTGTTCCTGCCCTCACCAGCACGAGGTACAGGAAGCAATCCAGAGATAACCACCCTCGACGTCCTACTTCTCAATCTTCTTCCTAACTCTCTAAACTCACGTTGCAGTATCTCCTTCCTCTTCCTCCCGACGTCGTTCGTGCCCACGTGCACAACTACTTCCGGTTGATCGCCTTCCCTTGCTAGGATGTTCTGAAGCCGGTCCGTGATGTCTTGAACCCTGGCACCAGGGAGGCAACAGACCATCCTCGAGTCCCGCCTGCGGCCACAGAATCTACTGTCCGTACCTAGGACAATGGAGTCACCCACTACTATGGCTCTTCCCGACTACGGTCTCCCCGGTCGAGTCTCCTTGCCTGGATTAAAGCCACTGACTTGCCCACCGCTCGGACTGGAAGTGTCTTCTGCCCTGACAGCTCCCAAGAGGGTGTACCTGTTTGCAATAGGCACAGCCACCAGGGTCTCCTGTAGTCCATGTTTACTCCCCTTTGAAACGGTCTCCCACCTTCGCTCGACCTGGACCCTTGGCGTGACAGCCTCATAGTAGGTCCTGTCCAGGAAACTCTCGTATTCCCGGATGGCTCTGAGGTCATCCAGCTGCTTCTCCAACTCCACAACACATCCATTCAGGAGCTGCACTTGGACACAATTCTTGCAGGTGCAGCTCCCAGAAGCTCCAGCGGTGTCTTTACCTTCCCACATCCTGCAGGAAACACACTGCACCAACTTGCCTGCCATTACTTTAGTGTCAAAAAACAAATCAGGTTCCAAAACAAGTTCAGCCTCCTCGCCAAAGACTCGTAGCCAAAGACTCGCACTTTTCCCACAGGGCACTTCGCTCGACAGGGCCGCACCCCTTGTGCAAGCCTTGTTTATATCAGCCACTAAACTGACTAATTGGCCAATTTACCATACTTCTACTTTAATTGCTCAGCCAATCCCCGCACTCTCTCCTATCCTGCCTTCCTCTGACTAGCTTGGAGGTATACGCTTCACTGAATGACTGCTAGCGTCCCTTTGGCGCTCTTTTTTAAACGGACTTTTACCTGCAATTCACACTCATGTACCTTCAGCTGAATATGTGCTGAAGGGCCGGTTTCCACACTGTATCACTCTATGACTCCATGACATACACAATGCAATTCCTTTCAACATTATGCGGAATTTTCATGTTTTACCTCATTTACTTTTCTGAGTTCATTGGTCGCTTCAAAGTTTCCAGCATCCAAGTTTAGCACCATTTCAAAATCTGAAACATTGAAGAATTTATAAAAATAATCAGTAGAAATACAAAAAGTGCAATATTTTTCGTCTACATTCAAATGTATTAAATTTGGGCAAATGGTAACCAGAATATTACACCCCTGTAATTTCAAGTAATTCTGGTTATTTTATCATGTACACCAGGGTGCAATGAAATTCCTTGTTCACGTGAAGCTCACAGAGTAAACAGTATACATATTAATCATGAATACAATTAATGCAAAAACAACAAAATGATGCAAGACTGCAGTGCAAAATTCAAAAAGTGCAAAAGAATATTAAGTACAATAATGGAATAACGTTACGACATGGAGTTAAGAGGGGGAGTACTTAGCAGCATGTCCAGCAAGGGGCTGAGAGAAAGGCGATTGGTTTACGAGATAGATAGCAGTGGGGAAGAAGCTGTACTTAACTCTGGACATCTGAGTTTAAGGTCCTGTATCTTCTCTCAGAAGGTCGAGGAGAGAATGGGGAGTAATAACAATTGCAAGCATCATTGATGATTCACTGGCTTTCCTGCATTGTGAAGATGGACTGGATGAGCCTGTGGTGAATCGGACAGTGTTCACCATTCACTGTGGGTTCAGCCAGTTAAGAGCAGAGGTTTCCATACCAGACTGAGATGCATCCAGTCAGAATACTTCTCCAAATGTACTATAGAATATGACACAAAGTGCTGGATTAACTCAGCAGGTCATGCAACTTCTCTAGAGAACATGGATGGGTGACATGTTGAGTCAGGACCCTTCTTCAGACTCCCAGTTTGGACCCATCCAGGATTTCAGGTACCCACACTCCATCCAATGCTTCTCGCAACAGTTCTTCTCGCCATGTCCTCCACTGGATGCCGTGCATCAGCACCAACAGGCCCTCGCTCTGCCTCTCCCACAGCTCCAGGAGTGCCTCTCCCTCACTCACCCACACCTGCAATGGACCTCGACTTTACTTTATTCTGCACTGCCTGAGGAACGATCCCACCCCAAAACGTCACCTGTCCACTTCTCCAAAAACACTGCCCGATCTGCCGAGTCACTCCCACACTTTGTGCTTGTTTTTTGTGTAAACCAACATTTAGTTTCTTGTTTCTGCAGTGGAGAAAGTTAGAAAGAGTCCTCGTGGACAAGCCCAACCTTCCAGACACCCAAGAGAGTGACTACTCTGATCCACTTTCCTGGCCACTGATCCACTTTCCTGATCACATTAGGTTGCTGTTGAGATGGATGCCAAGGAACTTGAATCTGTTAGCCATCTCTACAGCAGCTCTGTTGATGAGGAGAGTGCTGTTTACACCCCTCGATTTCTTCGGTCAACAGCCAACTTTATTGTCTTGCTGATGTTAATAGTCAATAGTCAATAGTCAATTTATTTGTCACATACACATAAATGTGCAGTGAAATGAAAAATTACAGGACTAGGTTATTGTCCTGACACCATGTCCTCTATCTCTTCGACTCATCATTGTTGTAGATCCAGTCAACAGCCATGGAACCATAGGCAACTTAAAGATTGAGTTGGCGCTGTACTTGGCTAAACAGTTATGGATTGTACAGGGAATAGAGCAAGGGACAGAGCACACAACCCTGAGGAACACCAATGTTGAGGGTCAGAGTGGAGGAGATGTACTGACCAATTCTAACTTGCCGAGATCTGCTGGTCAAATAGCCCAAAACTCAGTTGCAGATGATGGCCGAAGAAGTTCAAGGATGACCTTATTTGATGTTGAAGGCTGTGCCATTGTCAATGAATAGCCTCCTGATATATATATGCATTCTTATTGTCAAGGTGACCAGGGCTGAATGTGTATGAAAATAACTGCAGATGCTAGTGCAAATGTAGTGCAAGAGAGATGGGATCCACCTTCGAACTACTTTTCCTACAAAGGAATTGCATAGGGTCTAGATTGCCTGGAAGACTGGTACGAATGTGGGCCATACCTATCTCTCGAAGCACTTCATTATTATTGATGTTAGGACTACTGGTGGTGGACACTGAAACTGGTCATTTTATTTTTCTTGAGGACTGAAGTAATGGAGGTTTCCTTCAGCAATGGGAACAGAAGACTGTTACAGTGAGAGGTTGAAGAGGTTGGCGAAGATTGTGGCCAGATGCTTGGCCCACAATTTCAGAACACGTCCAGGGAATCCATTCGCATTGGTCGCTTTCCAAGAGTTTATACTGATGAAAGCAGATCTGACTTTTGTCACCGAAATGTATGGGGCAGAGGCAGAACTCTCACCAAATTCTACAGATGTGCCGTAGAAAGCATTTTATCAGGATGAATCACAGCATGGTTCAGGAACAGCTTCATCAAAGACTAGTAGGAATTGCGGAGAATTGTGGACGAAGCCCAAACCATCACGCAAACTAACCTCCCTTCAATTGACTCCATCTACACATGCTGCCAAAGCAAGGCCACCAGCATAATCGAGGACCAGTCTCACATCGGACACTCCCTCTTCTCCCCTCTCCCATTAGACACGAGGCACAGGAATGCAAAAACACAAATCTCCAGATTTAAGAACAGTTTCTTCCCAGCTGTTATCAGGCAACGGAACCATCTATGACCAACTAGAGGGCAGTCCTGAGGTACCACCTACCTCATTGGAGACCCTCGGACTATCTTTATTTGAACTTTACTGGCCTGTATCTTGCACTAAAATGTTATTCCCTTTATCCTGCACCTGTCCACTATGGTTGGCTCGATGTAATCATGTATAGTCTTTCCGCTGACTGCATTGCATGAAACAAAAAGTTTTTAACTGTACCTCGGTGGTACATGTGATAATAAACAAAAAAAAATAGATAGGGAAAAGGTATCTATGCGGAACTTAGCTTACCTGTTGAAAACTGGCATTAAAACATTAAGGTCACCCAGTAGAGATGCATCAATGCCAGAGTCCCTCCCCCTCTCCCTCAATTTTGGTTAGTTGCCAGCGATGGTATTCAGGTCTTGCCATAGTTGCCTCACATCCAATTGACTGAATTGAGCCTCCAACTTGTTTTGGAGGTCTCTTCAAAATTTACCACCTATCTTTTAAAATTTAAAATTACTCGCCTTCTTTTGCACCCTGTAGATTATTCAGGTTAAAACGAGCTGCACCTCTTCGAAGGTAGGCTTTCCAGAAGGACATGTCCAGTGCAATTGCCAAATTACAGTCCGATTCTGCCACACCATACCTGTACAAGAAACAAACTAGTTAATACAATAACTCATTCACAATTGATATATTCATTCGGAGGATTAATAAAGATGTGGTGCACTGCTCCAGAATGCTTCCACAGTGTTCAATTAATTGCACAGTAAATATCAAAGGAAGTGAGTGGGCATGGCAAGATGTGCCCTAGGGCATAGTAAAAACAACAGTCTTTCAACCTCTTTGAAGCAGTGAATTGAATTGAATAAATTTTATTAGCCAAGTATGTAGACATACAAGGAATTTGCCTTGGTGCTTTGCTCGCAAGTAACAACACGACATACAGTGAACAATTAAGAATAAAACATTAGAATTTAAATCGAAGGTAGACACAAAATGCTGGAGTAACTCAGCGAGACAGGTAGCATCTCTGGAGAGAAGGAATGGGTGACGTTTCGGGATGCTGGATGGCATTGGAAGTTGGACAAGGACAACATATCAAACATAATTTATGGACCTATGAAAAATCAAATACCTTTCAGTCATTCAACTCAGTGAAGGTTTTTGAAATTATCTAGACCAATAACCAAACATAATTGCACAACAGATTTTAGCGAAATCATTTTTTTCAAGATGAATTTAAAATAAAGCATAGCAAATGGCAGATATTATCCAATTCTTTAGCTTCCCGTGCACACAGTTGTACCTGACAAAGAAGCAGGCTACACAAAGTTATCAACGTGCAGTGAAACAGTGTAGAAATATGGCAAGACAAAGATCGCAGAATGTTTTTGTGCACTTGGTGTTGACAATTGAATGATCCGACACCAAAGGTGGAAGAAATTCAAAGGCAAGAATCATGATAACATACTTACACGGAGGACATAATGTTTACATTAGGTGATGATATGAATGGAATAATTTACTGGGGCAAGAATTCTAAATTTATGATAGAAATGGGGATCAAATGGAAGAAAGGACCATTTAGAAGCCTGAATGAAAGGGTAGACACAAAATGCTGGAATAACTGAGACAGGCAACATCTCTGGAGAGAAGGAATGGGTGACGTTTTGGATCGAGGCCCTTCTTCAGACATTAATGAAATGGAAGAAGTTGTTTGAGTCTGGTAGTGCACACTTTCCTTAACATTAAGGTGAGCAATTTGGGGGGGATACAGATTTGAGCACTTAGGTGAATAGTATGCCTGCACGGCCAGAAATTAGGTAGAAAATGATTGTTCACCACAACAGAAAATGAAACTATTGTTTGCAGAGATGTGTATATACTAAAAAATACCAGGATCTAAATATATAAATGTACCTTACATTCACATCAGTTATGAACAAATATAACCCAAGTTGACTTTAGCTTAATAAGAAACAATTTTTAAAGCAGGGAAACAAAGTGCAAAATACTTTATCAGAAATAACCAGATCCTATTTAAAGGCATATATCCTTTCATTGCTATACTTACTTTTTCCTTTTTAAGAAAGTTGCTGCACGATTTGTAGGGAATACTGGATTATAAGGATCCATTGTCATAGCTCTGGTGTAACATTCCATTGCTTCTTCATATTTTCCATCTTTGAAGTAATCATTGCCCTGGTATGAACAAAAACAAGTGTACATCACATCAGGTCCCATTGTCTCTGACAAGCAAAGCTTTAATCCACAGATGTGAAAGCAATTACATGACACCAAAGGTAAAATTCCTCTCAGTAAAAATGGAAATATTTATTCACATCAAGATGCCAAGGAACATCTTTACTTACAATTCTTAATTTAAAAGGAATTTGAAAACTCGACTGCCAGGGCTACATCTATAATGCACGATTAATTCGGAATAATATCAGTTCTGGTACATATATGACAATAAGACACTCTTGACTCTCGAGACCAATTCAACGTTTATTTAAAAAACAGATTCTGATTGCTATAAAACACATTGCAGTTTCAGTTTCCGCCCGGCTGCTGTGTTTGCCACATAACAGCACTGACGATCCTTTGGGGAAAATTAATGCTTAATTGGCTGTAAACTGGTTTAAACCATAAAAGGCACCAAAAACACACGTAATTTATTTGTTTTGAACTTTTCGTAATGGCATCTTATTGAGCACCGAGCAATGCCTACTAAAGCTATTTAATTCATTACTTTTGGATACTCAGCCTTTCCCAATGAAACACTGGAGAAATCCACAACAAATCTCAGATGATGCAATGCCAACTACAGGCAACAGAGAGAACCAACTCCAAGCCTTCCACCACACCCCAAGCACATTCATACATGAAGAAAGTATTAAAAATTACCTTCTTTCAAAGTTTACAAACACAGCATGGAAACAGGCCTTTCACCTCACCTGGTCTATGCAGACGATCGATCAACCGAATTCTATGTTAACGCACTTTCTCATCAACTCCCTATAATACTAGGGGGGTGGGGGGGGGGGGGGATTTATACACAGAGGCCCATTATCCTCCAAACCCACATGTCTTTGGGGTGTGGGAGGAAACCAGAGAACCTGGAGGAAACCTCCATGTTCACAGGGAGAACATGCAAGACCTACAAAGATAGCACCAGAGGTCAGGATCGAACCCAGGTCCCTGCTGCTCCGAGGCAGTCCCTAGCCTTAGTTCAACTGTGGCAGTGTTGGCTCAACGTCAAGTTCCATTCAAAACTTGCTCTTGGCTCGAGGACTGACTACCACCAACGGCATCCTTCAAATGACAAGACTGTGTGCCCTCCCACATGGATGCATGGAACAAATTTGAAGAATGGGCATTCCCCTGGTGTCCACGTCAATGGTTAATCCCAATCAAAAGCAAACAAAATTACCTCCATGTTTTGTTGTTAGTTAGTTTTGTTGTGCATAAGATCGCTGACTCATTTACTATGCCTCGGGTACCATCCCAATGTTTAAGAAGAATTTAGATAGGTACATTGGATAGGATAGGTTTGGAGGTATATTGGGCAAACACAGGCAGGTGGGACAAGTGTGGATGGGGCACGTTAGTCGGCATTGGCAATTTGGGCCGAATGGCCTGTTTCTACACTGTATGACTCCATTTCCCATATTGCAATTGTGATCATATTTCCGTAGAGCGTGGTTAGCAGCAAAACCTTGGGATATCCCAAGATTGTGAAAAGGTTATTTAAATAAACTTCTCAGTTTCTTTCCCCTTCTCTTTCAAGTGACTTTTCTGGCATTCTGAAGAATGTTTACCAAGTGACTGAAGATAGATCAGCCAAGATATGCCAAAAAGGAATGCAAGTTGGGAGAGAGCAAGCAGATGTGACATTTCCTGCTCATTTTGTGAGCTTGTCCTCCCAAGGTTTCGCTGCTTAGGGGGCCCTCTAGATTATTTTAACTTAGGGGTGGCACAGTGGCTCAGCGGTAGAGATTCTGTCTTACAACGTCAAAGACCCGGGTTGGATCCTGATGGGTGCTGTCTGTATGGAGTTTTGCGTTCTCCTTGTGACCGCGTGGGTTTTCCCCAGGTGCTCTGGTTTCCTCCCACACTTCAAAGATGTATAGTTTTGTAGATTAATTGGCATTGGTACGTTGTCAAATTGTCCCTGGTATGTAGGATAGTGCTAGTGTAGAGGGGGATCGCTAGTCGGTGTGGACTCGATGGGCTTGTTTCCGCGCTGTATCTCTAAAGTAAAAGTTAATAATACATTATTGATGTTATAAGAATTGTCTACTTGCAAGTGGTTTTGTTAACATTACACAATAGAGTAATGAATGCATGTATGGAGTCAAAAAGCAGACCATGCTATGTGGATTTCAATCCTGTTCACAAACTTCAGACTACTACCAAGTGTCAGTTTAATTCAGTCATCCACCAAATTTCACAACTCCCTTCTGGGTATCCCGGTCGGTTGTCAAGAGTTCTTTATAACGCACCTTTTCTTTCTCAGCAAGAGCTTTCTCAACATCTATTTCCTCTTCTGTATCGGGCTCTGGAGTGCTGTCATTTTTATCCATATCTTCCAGTACTTTGTCCTATTGCAAAATTGAAAATTAATGCAATCTCCAATCGTAAGCAATATTTGTACTTGACGTTTTGTTCAATTGAAAAACTGAAGTCAGCAAATATTAATCTTTTAGCCAAATAAATATCAGCAATATTGCCCAAGTAACAGACCATCACAATATTCCACCTGGTTCACAATTATCCAACAGTGAAATAATTCTGCCGTCTTTACATGTGATGCCAGCGTTATAGCTTATTCTTAACTTTCCGAAATGGCCATTAAGTTCAAGAAGTTCTGAATCAATTGAAAGTCTATTACCAAATTGGGTTTTTTTTATATAGGAAGTCAGCAGTTTCTTGGAATTAAGTTTTGGGGGCAATGGGGGTGTGTCTGTACGTATGCACATGCGTGTGAAACAATCCCAATTACAATCTGTGGAGAAGTATTTTAAGGAAGGCATCAGATCGTCAGTTGTAGCTTTACAGTGCAAAATACTTGTCTGCCATTGAACTCAATTCAAATGGAAGGAATAATCACAAAGACCCTGAGCATCAATTTACTGCCTGATATGTGCAAGTGATACTCAAAAACGCATATCAAACCATTAAAGCACAAGAATTCTGGTATGAACTCTACCACAGATTCGGTACTGGAAAAAAGCCAGCCTGTTATTTCAAACGTATAACGGCGAGTTCAAGATACTGGTTTACAAAAATGTCCAAGTTACTTATCACTCTAATATTCCATAACATATATCGGCTCTATAGCCTAAACCATGCAAAAAAAAATTGCCAAACATTTGAAGCAATAATACATACACAAATATGCAATGAAAACTTACCACATCAAACTTCTCCCAAGATTTATAATCAGAAGACTTTATCCTCATAGATTTATTTTCTTCATTCTTCCTATTGTTCTGAGATACATGCTTTTTATTTGTCTTTTTCTTATAGTCTCGATTTCTTACTGGTGGTAAAACCTATAAAATTTCAAAGGAATAATGAAGCACATTCAACCAAGTCATTACAAATACTACTTACACTCACCACATTTTGATCATAAGTAGTTTCATACTCATATTGTAAACCATAATTTTAATTAAAGACTAAACTGGGCTTAAATCTTTTAAGGGTGCAATTGTTTCCAATGGCCATAGAGGGGGCATTCAGCCCATCAGGTCAATGCTGGCACTGAGAGCATTCCCAGCAAGTAATGAGGGCAGCTCATCATTCTGTACTCCAAGTAATAAAGTCCTGGCCTGCCTAACTTCTCCCGTTAGCTCCCTCTGGATTCCTGAGATTAAGGGGGTAAAGAGGCATTGAGCAGGCTGTGCCCATATTTAGAGTTTAGAGAATGAGATACAAATGTATTAAGATGATGACCCCGAGGTGATTTGATCAGTTAGATGCTTACAAGGTGCTTCTTGACAAACTTGGGGGCCTAGTTTTTAGATCAAAGGGTCACCTACTTAGAAGAGGAAAAGCAAAAATACATTGGCACTGGAAAGCTGAACTAACAAAAGTATGTTGGAAACGCCAAGCAGCAGATCAGACAACATCTTCTGTTATTCTTTCTCGTTTGAAACCCTTTCAGAGAAATTTCATGCAAGGTTGAAAATCTTTTAAAGTTGTGGAGAAGAGTCATTATATATATATTCAAGGTTCAATATATTCAATATATATATTCAAGGTTGAAGCAGGGTTTTAAACCATACTAAAATCAAGGACTATGGAGAACTGTCTCAAACGTGGACCCCAGATCAAATTGACTGTGATCGTTTTGAATGGTGGGTGCAGGGTCCAGGAAAGATATGATCTGCTCCTATTCCTTTCTCTAATGTCACACTTTTTAAAATTAGACAAAGGCTCAACTCTCCTCAATCAATATGACTCAAAGTAAGCTATTGCTTGTGCCTATTTTTGGATCTTTGTGTCACATTGTAGGTAAGTGCCAACCTAACCATCAATGGCCAGGCCTCATCTCAAGCCACAGACTTACATGTCACAGTCATCATGTGGTTGGTTGGTCCAGTACATCTGGTACTGATAGCCAGTAAAAAATAATCAAAAACTACTAGAAACTGAAATTTAAACAAAAACGAAAGCCTTTATGACTAAAATATATAATTAAGCAATGTTAATTAACACAGTGGTGCAGCTGGTAAAGCTGTGCTTCACTGCACCAGAGATCCGGGTTCAATCATGACCTCGGGCACTGTCTGTGTGGACTTTGCACATTCTCCCTTTGTCTCCGCGGGTTTCCTCCGGGTGATCTGCTTTCCTTCCACATCCCAAAGACTGGCTGGCCAGTAGGTTAACCAGCCTTTATAAATTGCTCCTCTAGTGCAGGGAGAGGATGCAAAAGCGAGAAACTTAGAACTAGTGTGAATGGGTGATCGATGGTCAGCGTGGTCTCAGTGGGCCAAAGGCTGTATCTCTAAACTAAATATTAATCATGAGCTTCAGATTTGTTTATTGAAATGAATCTGTACCAGAGCTAACCTAGTACTGGTTCAGTGAACAGTTGCTCCATCTACACTTCATACTACCTCGGGAAAGTAGCCAACATAACCAACAGCACACTTCAACAGCCTCTCCCCCCCCCCTCCCTCCCTTCCCCAGGGCTCTTGACACACCCTCTGTCTATCCCATCCGAGTTCTTCAACGGCCCTCCCCTCTTCCAGACATCTACAACACCCCCTCCCTTTCTCAAGGATCTCCATCCCCCAACAGGGATCGATCTCCCAACCCCCAACAGGGATCGATCTCCCAACCCCCAACAGGGATCGATCTCCACCCCAACAGGGATTGATCTCCCCCCAACAGGGATCGATCTCCCAACCCCCAACAGGGATCGATCTCCCAACCCCCAACAGGGATCGATCTCCACCCCAACAGGGATTGATCTCCCCCCAACAGGGATCGATCTCCCAACCCCCAACAGGGATCGATCTCCCAACCCCCAACAGGGATTGATCTCCCCCCAACAGGGATCGATCTCCCAACCCCCAACAGGGATCGATCTCCCAACCCCCAACAGGGATTGATCTCCCCCCAACAGGGATCGATCTCCCAACCCCCAACAGGGATCGATCTCCCTCCCAACAGGGATCGATCCCAACCCCCAACGCAGGATCCATATATCTTTCCCTTGCGCCCATCACCCACCCCCATCGCTCTCCGTCCTCCCAACGGGCCATCTTCACCTCCGCCCAGTTTCGGGGGCTCTTGACCCGGCCCCCCCGCCCCCGCACCTGTTCTGGAGCCGGCGACGCGTCGCCCCCCTGCCGCAGGAGATCCTCGTCCTTCTTCTTGATGTCCTTCTCCCAGCCGTCTAGTTCCCGCATGAAGTCCCGCAGCTCCTCGCTCTGGTGCCGCACCTGCAGCTGTAGCTCCACCGACTTGTTCAGGCCCGACATGACGAGCGGCTTCACCCGAACGCGACCGCGAACACGAACGCTCAACTTTCACCGCAGCCCGGCAGCGAGACGCTTCACCGCGGCGCCATGACACCCGCGCTCCCGGCCTGCACCGCGGCGCCATGACACCCGCGCTCCCGGCCTGGCGCCGCCAGAGACTGCGTCAGTGGCAGGGCGCCATCTTGGTGCAGGAGCCCCCGGTAGTATCTGTGCTCACCACGTTGGTGGCCATGTTAGTACAGGAGCTCCCCCTCCCCCGGGCGGTTGGGTTCTGTACCTTGCTCTTCTCATCCGTTGCTGTAGAACTTTATGAAGCTGTATTTCACTGAGATTAGGCCGAAAGAGCCTGGAATAGAAGATGCAATAACAAGAACGGGATATGGACTATCAAGCCAGCTCCACCAGACAGTAAGTCCATAGCTGATTCTCTCCCAGTCAAGCACACTATCCCCAGTTCGTTTCTAATTCCATTAATCAAGTACATATACCTTTCACTCCTGAGTCTGCCAATCACCTGTTAATCAATAGGAGTGAATTATTACAGTTTGCTTCAGCTGAGTTAACATGTTTACTCATAAGATGTCATTCCTTAAGAGCAAAATATGGTAACATTAAAGTTGGGGTAAGATTTACTGCAGATTTATCATGGAAATACTTAATTCTAAACTCAATGGATATAGAGGCATGGAATTGCGCAACACTGAAACAGTCCCTTTTGCTCCTCACATCCATGTGAACCTTTTTTCCCCATTCACACTAATCCCATTTGCCTACTTTAGACCAATTTCATTCTATAGTCTTGTTTATTTGAGTGCCTCTCTAAATGTCTCATTCCACCACCACCTCTGCCAACGAATTGCAAATATCATCTACTTTTGCTGAAAATAATCCTTAAAATTCCTTCTGCTTATCTTAAAACTATGCCCTCCCTGTGCCTCATATAATTTTATACTGTTCTATCTTGTCACCATCAAACTCCTCCATTCAGGGAAATCAAACCCAGCCTATCCATTCTTTTTCCATAACTAAACTTTCCCAATCTAAGCAATCAAGGGCTGTGCTGTATCTCTGAACGATACTAAACTAAACATTCCAATGAAGCTTCCCTGCATTCTCCCCTGCTCCAGTGGAACTTCTCTCATGTAAAGGGTAGGTTCAGGCCATTTCAATTGAAAATCTGGATTGTTGAATTGTGAAGAAAACTGCAATAAGAGTTATAGAACCAATGCAGGTTTTGAGTACACTGATCTTAATTGAATTGTATGATGGGACAAATTTGAATAATCTTGAGTGGCCTACTCATTTGCAATTAGGGTGTGTTGAGCAAGTACCCTGGGTTTCAATTGTATAATGTGCTTAAGCATATTTTTATATATTGAAAAGATTATCACATTTTGAAAAAGGTATTGTTGGACAATATTTAGCAAGGTTTTATATGTTAAAATACCAACTAAATATATTTCACAATGAGTAAGAATTTGGAACCTATCCAAATTTCGTTTGAAAGCACCATGTATTGTGTGAAAGCTCTTCCCAATGTTCATCCTGTATCGTATGCCCAAAATCTTAAATCTATGTCCTGTAGTCCTCACACATTGAAACATTGACACTGAAGGTCACCTCACCTACTGTTCATTTATTTATTTACTTATTTATCTATTTATTAATTTCCCTATGTTCTCAAAATCTCTGTACAGCGTCTTTGAGTATATGAAAAGCGCTATATAAATAAAATGTATTATTATTATTATTATTATTATAAAACATATGAGCAAGGATTTGTCTCTTCAAGCCTGCTCCACGATTAAGTACAATCACATCGAATTGTCTATTAAATACACATTCCCATGCTCTCCCCGTATCCTTGATGCCTCCTGTATGTAGAAATTGATCTACCTCCTCCTAAATCTATTCAGGGCTTTATCCCCATAATGTTCTGTTGTAGAAAATTTGATAGGTTTGACAATAGACAATAGGTGCAGGAGTAGGCCATTCGGCCCTTTGAGCTAGCACCGCCATTCAATGTGATCATGGCTAATGATTCACAATCAGTACCCCATTCCTGCCCTCTCCCCATACCCCCTGACTCCGCTATCATTAAGAGCTCTGTCTGACTCTCTTGAAAGCATCCAGAGAATCGGCTTCCACTGCCTTCTGAGGCAGAGAACTCCACAGATTTACAACTCTCTGAGTGAAAAAGTTTTTCCTTATCTCCGTTCAAAATGGCCTACCCCTTATTCTTAAACTGTGGCCCCTGGTTCTGCACTCCCCCAATATTGGGAACATGTTTCCTGCCTCTAGCGTGCCCAATCCTGTAATAATCTTATATGGCGGCACGGTAGCGCAGCGGTAGAGTTGCTGCTTTACAGCGAATGCAGCGCCGGAGACTCAGGTTCGATCCTGACTACGGGTGCTGCACTGTAAGGAGTTTGTACGTTCTCCCCGTGACCTGCGTGGGTTTTCTCCGAGATCTTCGGTTTCCTCCCACACTCCAAAGACGTACAGGTATGTAGGTTAATTGGCTGGGTAAATGTAAAAATTGTCCCTAGTGGGTGTAGGATAGTGTTAATGTACGGGGATCGCTGGGCGGCACGGACTTGGAGGGCCGAAAAGGCCTGTTTCCGGCTGTATATATATGATATGATATGATATGTTTCAATATTGCTACCCTCTGAGTGAAGAACTTTATCCTCCTGTGTGAGTATTACAAGCCATTTGATTTGCAGACAAATGCTTCAGTTGCTCCCCATTTATATTGATTTTAAGTAGCAAGAGAATAAATAAATAAAAGAGAATCAGTCTGAAGAGGGTCTTGACCCGAAACGTCGCCCATTCCTTCTCTCCTGAGATGCTGCCTGACCTGCTGAGTTACTCCAGCATTTTGTGAAGAGAATAAATATAGATAGTTAAAAAGCGTCTTTGAGTATATGAAAAGCGCTATATAAATAAAATACATTATTATTATTATTGTGCTTGAATTAGTGGACGAAACTGAATGACGTAATTGGCCCATCTGTGAATGACGTCACGGGACGAGGCTCCGCTCTCCTGAATGCGCATGCGGCAAACTCCAGCTGCCAAACGTGCCTTTTATTGATAAGCAATTGTTTTAAAACATTTAACGCCAGCACTGGGGGTGGGTGTAGACATAGATAATAGATCACTCGACCCTAAAATCCGTAGTATGTCATGGCGCCATTTTAGTAGGCAGAAACCTGCAGAAACATTTAAAAAGAAAAATAACAAAAATCTGTGAATTGATAGATGAGATATATTCTGCATTTTAATGGTATGTTCACACATACTGTTCCCCCACAACACTGATTACACTGCGAGAGGCAGATGTTGCTTACTAAAATGGCGGCCGTCCCTTTGCGCACTGCACTTCAGTACAGGCGACTTCAACGGAGTGGTCCATCTTGCTCCTCTAGTATCTTCGGTTGTAGACCGGCGCACCTGAGAGTGCTGTAGTTGGTTGCAGAGAGTTGCCCCGGTTGACCTTCAGTGGGAGCACGGCGCCGGCACCCGAGACCCGGCCCAGCCACACATGGTCATGGATGCAGGGGCAGGGCAGCCAGAGGAGGGGGACCGTGGCTACGGGCTGTTCCCCCAGCACAACAAGGGGGGGAAAGAGAAGCAGGGCCTGCTCGCCGAAAGTCTCTTCACCTTCAACCACAAGTGCCAGCTGATGCTGAAAATGGCCCTGGATACGAGTGAGTGGAGGGGAGATGGAGGATGGGGGGGGGGGGACAGGAGTAACTGGGGTAGAGGGAGGGAGATGGGAGTAAGAGAGGGGCAATGGGAGTGAGGACAGGAGGGAGGATTAAAACGGCATGAGGGGAATTGTGATGATGGAGGGTGAGGGGAGTTTGTCTTTAGTCATTACTCTTGGAAAACATAAAATGCTGAATTGTAAATTGGAGGTTCTGTTTTCAGATGACTGTCTTAATGTACTTCATTAAGTCAATGTAATGGGCAGTTGGTAGAAACTGCTTTTTGGGATAGGTAACAGTTGCTGTGAATGAATACAGCTGCTGCCTCACAGTGCCAGAGACGGGTTTGATCCTGACTTTTGAGTTTGCTTGTTCTCCCTGTGACTGTGGGTTTCCTCCGTTTGCTTTGGGTTTTCTCCCACATCCTAAAGACTTGTGGGGTTGTAGGTTAATTGGCCTGTAAATTGCCCTTGGTATGCAGGGAGTGGATGAGAGAATGGGATAACATAGAAATACTAAGAACAAATGATAGATGATTGGCATGGACGTGGTGTTCCAAATGGCCTGCTTCCGTGCTGTATCTCTAAACCGAACTAAACATTAAAACAGCTTTGAAACAGGCTGTTGGGTGAAGTTAACATTAAAATGATGGGCCTGAGGTGACACTTGAGAACAAAATTGATGTGTTTACAAATTCCTGCATTTAGGCAACAGTACAAACTGAATCATGAGCAGTCTCAAACCAATAATCCTCCCTCCCAACTCTTATACTGAATCAGGCATTGTCAATAATGGTTTCTGATTTATTTAGTTTAGTTTAGAGATACAATGCAGAAACAGGCCCTTCGGACCACCAAGTCCACACCGACCACTGATCTCCACATATTAACACACGCCTACACATATAGATACAATTTACACCAATGCCAAACCCAAGCCAATTAACCTACAAACCTGTACATCTTTAGAGTATGGGAGAAAACCAAAGGTCTCGGAGAAAACCCACGAGGTCACGGGGAGAATGTACCAACTCCATACAGACATCACCCGTAGTCGGGATCGAACCCGGGTCTCCGGCGCTGTAAGGCAGGAACTCTACCGATGCACCACTGTGCTGCCCTGATCCTAGTACCAATCCACAATAATCCGAATCATAACTACTATGCCCAAATCATGAACTCCATGTCCAAATTCTAATATTTACCTTCAAATCGCACATCATGAATGGTTGTGACATTGTCAGTTATGCAGACTGCATGTATGGTCAGCATGTTTGCATTATATTCACAAAATTCTCTTTTAAAGAAATCATAATTTATTTGTAAAATAGTTTTCCTAGATCCTGCTTGCAATGCAATTTGTAGAGAAATTTGTTGCACTGATTACTCTGCTTTGTAATTGAAGGTGAAAGTAATGTCTCTCATTATGGCAAACTTTCCTTTAGTTAACTTAAATGGTCTATAAGGCTTTTATTGAATGCTTGTTGGCAAGTGACATTCTATTACATTAAATTGATCACTATTTTATTATTATTTTGGAATGCAGTGATGTTAGTCTGTTTGCACTGAGGCACAAGATCAAACAATCTGTGATTGCGACTAAAGCCAGAGCAAGCAAGTATATAGAGGAGGGTGCCATGGGTTTCTGCAGTATATAAAGTGGACATTGACAGGTTCTTGAATAGTAATCAAATGGTATGGGAGAAGTCAGGAAAATGGGGTTGAGAGGGAAAGAAAGATCAGCCATGATTGAACGGCAAAGTAAATGCAATGGGTCCAATGGCCTAATTCCACTCCTATGACATAAGCATTCACGTTTCACCCGTGAGTAGCAAAATTAATCAGACCTTAGTTTAAAAGCCTCATACAATGCAGCATTTTGCAATCCCACAAATACCTGCTATTTTTGGAAAATACGAATTGTCTTCTTTGAGGTGGTGATGATGTTATGACAGCAAACAACCATCCACATCATCTTAACCACTCCAGTGTCTCCTTGGCTACAGTTGCAAAGAGCTCAGGAAGTATTCTGGAGACACCACCTTTGAGGACTCCTTTCCTAATCTCTTTCCTCACTCCATAAAATGTGACTCTGGAACCTCTTCCATTTTTATATCTATAATAATACCAATTTGGACCATAACCTCTGATCGTTCACCCTCCCAAACCAGAAATCTTTGCAGCTGCCCATTGATAACCTCAACGCTGGCACCTAGGAGGCAACATACCATCTTGGGATCGTGCCTGTACTGTAAAGAGGGGCAGGTTCTGTCTGCTCCCATTAATGAATGGCCAAGAAAGCACAACAATGCCTCTACTTCCTTTCACTGAATACTTGCGCTCAATCCACCTTGGTCTCCTGGTGTGGGCTCCTATATATCAACGAAACCAAGCGTAGACTTGATCATTGCACTGAACACTTCAGCCCAGTCTGCCTTGGCCTAGGCAATCTCCCGTTTGCCAAACATTTTAACTCCCCTGTGTAGGAAGGAACTGTATATGCTGCTTTAATAATAATAATAATACATTTTATTTATATAGCGCTTTTCATATACTCAAAGACGCTTTACAGAGATTTTGAGAACATAGGGAAATGAATAAATAGATAAATAAGTAAATAAATAAATGAACAGAGAAAGGAGACAGAAGGTGAGGTGACCTTCAGTGGTTGAAGGCAGTACTGAACAGGTGAGACTTCAGCGATGTTTTGAATGTGGTGAGTGTGGGGGAGTCTCTAACGGTTTGGGGTAGTGAGTTCCATAGGGTGGGAGCAGCGATGGAGAAAGCCCTGTCCCCCCAGGATCTGAGTTTAGTCCGGATGTGGGGGGATAGGAGATTGGCAGCGGCAGAGCGGAGGGTGCAGGTGGGAGTGTGTCTGTGGAGGAGGTCGGTCAGGTAGGATGGGGCCAGGTTATGGAGGGCTTTGTAGGTTATGAGGAGGATTTTGTACTGGATTCTCTGGGGGATGGGGAGCCAGTGGAGTTTATAAAGGACGGGGGTGATATGGTCACGGATCGAGGTGTGTGTGAGTAGACGGGCAGCGGAGTTTTGAATGTATTGAAGTTTATTGATGATTTTTGAGGGTGCACCATAGAGGAGGCTGTTGCAGTAGTCCAGACGGGAGGTGATGAAGGCGTGGATGAGGGTTTAAACCGAAGATAGACACAAAATGCTGACCTTTCTGTCCTGCTCTTCCAATGTCAGAGTGAGGCCACATGCAAATTGCAGAGAGTTGGGGACGCAGCCCAGACCATCACACAAACATGTCTGAAGAAGGGTCTCGACCTGAAACGTCACCCATTCCTTCGCTCCATTGATGCTGCCTGTCCTGCTGAGTTACTCCAGCATTTTGAGTCTATCTTCGATTTAAACCAGCATCTGCAGTTCTTTCCTACACACCACACAAACCAGCCTCACTTCCATTGACTCCATCTACACTTCATACTGCCTCGGCAAAGCCACCAGCAAAATCAAAGGCCAGTCTAGTCTCAGTCACTCCCTCTTCTCCCCTCTCCCAGTAGACATAAGGCACAAAAGTTTGGAAATGCATACGTCTAGATTCTGGGACAGTTATCCGGTAACTAAGCCGTCCTCTCACCAACTAGAGAGTGTTCCAGGTCTCCCATCTACCTCATTGGAGACTTTCAAACTATCTTCAGTCAGACTTTACTGGACTTTACCTTGGTTAGAAATGTCCTTTAAGTGCGGTGAAGGGGGCGAGCAGTGGGTGGTTTCCTGAATTACCAAATTACTCTGGTTGGTCTTACTGGCAGTCACCCATTCCCTCTTTGTTGCTTTCTCTTGTGTTTAGGGGTGACCATATACTGAAACATTACACTCATTACTGTATTGACATCATCTGCTGCTCAAGCTATAAAATCTATCAGGTTTAAATTTTAACGTTTTTGATTGTTATTATTTATTAGTTTATTAATGTAATGTCTCCCAAGGTACAGTGAAAAGCTTTGGTTTGCGTGTTATCCAGTCAAAGAAAAGATTATACATGAATACGATCAAGCCGTCCACAAATTGATAAAGAGTACAACATTTAGTGCAAGATATAATATTAAAGATAGTTCACAGGTCTCCTATGAGGTAGATGAAGGTCAGGACCACACTCTAGCTGACGAGAGCACCATTCAGTTGCCTGAAAACACCTGGAAAAATCTCCCTGAATCTGGAGGTGTGCATTTCCAAACTTCTGTACCTCTTGCCTGATGGGAGAGGGAGTGAGGGGTGAGACTGGTCTTTGATTTTGCTGGTGGCTCTGCAGAGGCAGCATGGAGTGCAGATGAAGTCAATGGAAGGGAGGCTGGTTTGTGAGATGGTCTGGGCTATGTCCAAAATTTTCTGCAAGAAGGGCCCCTTCTTTAGACTGATTGTAGTGGGGCGGAGAAAGCTGGGAGCGGGACAAAGCCTGTAAGTGATAGGTGCGTACAGGTGGGTGGGGTGGAGGATTGAAGGCATTGAGCGTTTGTAAGAATTCTATCTTTTTAGAATTGACAGACTGATTAAATAATTAAAATTTTTAGTTTCTGAATTCAAGTTCACTTTTTTTGAATAACTTAAAGCATTTTTTTCCTTGCAGGTCCTTTTGCAAAACTACTTATGGATGCCATGAAAAGTTCAGGATGGTAAGTTTAATCTTAATTTGATTGTTAACAATCATCAAATTCTTGTCTACATACATGCCCAAATTTGGATTCAACCATTTTTTATGGCTTCTAAGTTAATTCCAATACATTTAATATATATAAGAAATTAAAGAATTGCAAAGGAAGGCTCAACCGTAATATGGATAGAATAACGGAACCAAATGGAACGTGCAGATCAGTGGTGGAAGTACTCAAATAATATTTGTTAACTCCTAATTATGCAGGTGGATTCCTTATCCTTTCACCCAACTAAAGGGAACCAGCTGTGTATTGATTGCTTTGAATCTGGTAAGCTGACCAAGATTCGCATGGGGAAAAAAATTAAAAAGCAAAATGGATGACCAACTGCACTGCTGTGTGTGTTTTATAGTTGACATTTCCATCTGTTATGAGCATGTTTGGCCAATATTTGCAGTGCAGTCAATGTCTGCATAAACTGTTGTGGCTGGCTCTCTTATTCAGACAAGAGCATAGAACAATACAGCACAATGTCTGTGCTCATCATGATGCCAAGACCATCTCTTATAGACCTGCGCATAATCCATATCCCTCCATTCCCTGCATATCAATATGCCCATTCAAAAGCCTCTTAAATGCCACCATTGTATCTAACTCAACCATCAACCCTGGCAGTGCATTCCAGGCACTCACCATCCTCAGGGGTGACCGCGCTTTTGCGGTTGCAGCTCCGAGACTGTGGAACAGCATCCCTCTCCCCATCAGAACTGCCCCCTCCATCGACTCAAAGACTCGGAGCTGCAACCGCAAAAGCGCGGTCACCCCTTTAAGTCCAGGCTCAAAACCTATTTCTACTCCCTAGCGTTTGAGGCCCTCTGAGGGGGCGCTGCAAACTGTTTATGTATGTGCTGTTATGTTTGTGTGCCATTGTATGTTCGTTTCTTAGTACCTGAACTGATGTACAGCACTTTGGTCAACGTGGGTTGTTTTTAAATGTGCTATACAAATAAAATTGACTTGACTTGACTCTACGTAGAATAAAAGTTGCCCCGCACATCCTTAAACGTTGCCCCCTGCACCTTAACGCTATGCCGTCTGGTATTTTCCATCTTTGGGGGAGAAAGGTTCTGTCTACCCTATCAATGCCTCTCATATTTTTATATACTTCTATTGGGTCTCACTGCAACTTCTGGTATTCCAGCGAAAACAGTCCAAGTCTGTCCAACCTCTTCCTTTAGCCAACGCCTCCTAATCCAGGCAACCTTCTGGTAAAGATTGACACAGAGACCTGGAGTAACTTAGTGGGTTAGACAGCATCTCTAGAGAAAAGGAATAAATGTTTTGGGTTGAGACCCTTCTTCAGACTTTCAAAACTTTTGGTAAACCTCCTCTGCACTCTTTCCAAAGCCTTCACATCCTTCTTGTAATGGGGCTACTAAAACTGCATACAATTTTAGAGTTACAGTGTGGAAATGGACCATTCGTCCCATCGAGTCCATACTGACCATTCATCATCCTTATACTAGTTATATGTTATTCCACTTTTGCATCCTGTAAACTAGGGGCAATATACAGAAGCTGATTAACCTACAAACTTGCACATCTTTGGAATGTGGGTAGAAACCAGAGCACCCAGAAATAACTCATTATATTCCAAATGTGACATAGCCAAATTAGTCAGAGTGTCATCTTGAAACATTAATACAATCAATAATTATAGTAATTATTAATCTCATTTCATTTCTAATAGCATCTCAGCAGTTACATATAATGTGAGTGTCAAAGTAAATGTTTTGAGCATTAACTTACCTAGAAATAGCAACTGTTAGAGTTGAGCAGTTTGTTATGCATGTACAGTTGAAAGAAAGAGGCATAAGGAAGTGCAGATGCTAGAATCTTTCAAGTTGTGCAAAACAAGAAGCCGGAGTCACTTAGCAAGTGAAGGAGCATCGCTCTTGGGAATGGATGAGTGATGTTTTGGATCGGAACCCTTAGACTAAAGAAGAGTCCTGACCCAAAACGCTGCCTATCCATTCCCACCATATTTGCTGCCTTGCCCATTGAGTTACAACAGCACTTTATGTTTTATTCAAGTTAATGAAAAATTGGATGGAAAACGAAGAAAAGTGATAACACCTGTGAAAAGTGCAAGGCAGAAGTGACTGATGGCAGGGGTGAGGGTGTCAGAAATACAGTCATTATAGGACAAGTAAACAAAAGATGCAGCTCTACATTTGCCCGGGGGTGGGGGGCGGTTTTATTTTTACACAGCGGTGAGATTCTTTCATATACGGGGCAAGTTTTGTACGCGGAGGGTGGTAGGTCCACGTAACTTGGTGCCTGGGGTGGTGGTAGAGGCAGATATGATAGTTTAAGAGGCATTTAGATAGGCACATGGATATGAAGGGAATGAAAGCATATCAATCACGTAAAACCAGATGAGATTAGTTTATCATGAACATGTGATGTTTCGGATCGGAACCGTTCAGACTGAAAGATGGACATTAAACTAAACTAGTCGGACTAAATCAGTAAATCAGAAGAAGGGTTCCAACCCAAAAGTCACATGTTCCTTTTCCCCAGCGATGCTGCCTGACTCACTGTGTATCTCTGGCAAAACCAGCATCTGCAGTTCCTCCCTACACATGAGATTGTTTTTTCTTGGCATCATGTTAAACATAGACCTTATGGGCCGAAGGGCCTGTTCCTGTGTTTTGTTGTTCTACGTTCTATAAATGGTTTCTAGGAGACAATCTGCTCTTTCTTACTTATATTTGGACAAAATGATACATGTTATAATAAAAACTGTAATAGATTAGTATATTTGTATAATAATAATTTCATAGCAAAAAATCCATAACATCTAGTTCTAGTGAAAGATTATCAACCTGTCATGTTAACTTTATTTTTCACCCCAGTGATGTTGTCTGTCTTGCTGAGAGCTTCTAGCATTTGTTTTTATTTCAGATATCCAGCATAATGTTTTCTTTTAAGTGACTACATCAAAGACAGCCAAATGATATCTGCAATATTCTATGTCTTCAGCACCGTATATAAGGATCGTCACTTTTCCTGTGAAGACTGTAATGGAACTGTCAGTGGAGGTTTTGATGCTGAAATATCGCAGGTGAATAAGAATGAGCACACAAGGGCACCCTTTGGTCTATTGTCTCTGTGTGATTGCTTGAAGGAACTGCCCAGTTATTCTCACTACCTTGCTCTTTTCCCAATGCTCTACATATATCTTTCCCTTGAAGTATTCATCCAAATCCCTTTTGAAAGCTATCATTGAATCTATTTTCAGTGCTGATTTAAGGAGCACATTTCAGACTGTCACAACTGGTGTGTGTTTAAGTTTCCACATTGTAAAAAAAGACACAAAATGCTGGAGTAACTCAACGGGTCGGCAGCATCCCTGGGTAATATGGATATGTGATATTTCCGGTCGGGACCCTTCTTCAGACTGATTGTGGGATGTGGGAGGAGAAGGAAAGAAAGCTAGAAGTGAAGATGGGCAGGACAAAGTGTAGCAGGTAATAGGTGAACATAAGCGGGGGAGGGGGGGGGGGGGTTGATAGGCAAATTGTTGGGCGAAGCCCAGAGATGAGAAAACAGGTTTCTCATTGTATCCTGATTTTTTTTTTCCCAAATCAGTTTGTTCTCTGATTGCTATTACTTCTGTCACTGAAGCTGTTTATCTTTATCAAAAATGTTCGTGAATTTGAACACCTTTATCAAAACTACTCCTAACCTCCTTTGCTCTACAAAGAACAACTCTAGCTTTTGTAGTCTTTCCACATAACCATCCGGGTACCATTTTAGGAAATGAAACGGTGTTTAATTTCCAGGCAAGGCAGTGGAGGCTAATTCTCTGGATGCTTTCAAGAGAGAGCTAGATAGATCTCTTAAAGATAGTGGAGTCAGGGGGTATGGGGAGAAGGCAGGAACAGGGTACTGATTGTGAATGATCAGCCATGATCACATTGAATGGCGGTGCTGGCTCAAAGGGCCAAATGGCCTACTCCTGCACCTATTGACTAGAATCCGACTTAAGGTGGCACGATGGCGCAGTGGTAGAGTTGCTGTCTTGCAGCGCCAGAGACCCGGGTTCGATCCTGACTGCAGGGGCTGTCATGGTGTCTGAAGTCCAGAGTATTGATTCCAAATCCATCGTAATATGGTTGACTCTTAAATGGTCACTGAGGTGCCCTAGCAATCTAGGATCAAGTAGAGTATTTCTGGATTTGTCAGTGATGCCCATGTCCCGAAAAAAATCCTCAGCATTGAGCCTTGATATATTTCGTAAAAGGAAAGTGATGAGTTATATTTAAATATTGTCAAAAATGCAGATTAATTTTAAAATGTGTGGAAATTGTTGAGAGGCTGGTATCCCACATTAAGATGGTTATCAAACATTACAGCAGATCTCGATCAGCTGGGCAAGTGGGTAGAGGAAATGGTTGTTGCAGTTTAATGCAGATAAGTGCAAGGTGTTGCCTTTTGGGAAGCCAAACCATCGCAGGACCTTCACAGTGAATGGCAGGGCCCTGGAGAATGGTGCAGAGCAGAGGGATCTAGGAGTGCAGCTACATAGCTCCTTGAAAATGGCATCACAGGTAGATAGGGTGGTCAAAACAGCTTTCAGTAATTGGTCTTCAACAATCAAGGTATTGAGTATAGAAGTTGGGATGTTATGTTACAGTTGTACAAGACATTAATGAGGCTGCATTTAGACTACTTTGCAGTTTTTGTCACCTTGCTATAGGAAGGAGGTTACTAAGCTGGAAAGAGTGCAGAGAAGATTTACGAGGATGTTGCTAGGACTTGAGGGCCTGAGCTACATGGAGAGGTTGGACTGGTGAGGCAATTATTCCTTGGAGGCTGAGGGGTGGTCTCACAAAATTATGAGGGGAGGAGAAAAGGTGAAAGCACAGAGTCTTTTACCCAGAGTAGGGAATCAAGAACCAGAGGACATGGGTTTAAGGTGAGAGGGGAAAGATTTAATAGGAACCTGAGGGGCACCTGAGGGTGGTGGGTATATGGAACAAGCTGTCAGAGGAAGCAGTTGAGGTAGGTACTATAACATTTAAAAGGCATTTGGATAGGCACATGGATAGGAAAGGTTTAAAGAGATATGGGCCAAGCACGGGCAGGTGTGACTATTGTAGATGGGGCATGTTGGTCAGTATGAGCAAGTTGGGCTGAAGGGGATGTTTCCATGCTGCATGTCTCTGACTCGTTCTGAATCAACAACAAAGCACTAAATCGGCCAGTCGCTCAGATAAAGCTATAAATTTATTTCCTTTGCATAAAAGTGCAAAATCATGGGATGGATTACATGAAAATGACTGTCTACTTCATAATATTACTAGTTCATTATTTTTTATAAAATATCTAAATTTGCATTCCTTTTTAATCCACTTCGCTCAATACTTACAGATCTGTTGAACCGATTTCCCAGATCTTGGTAATTCTTTTGTGGGCCTAGTGGGATTTGATTGTTTTGACATTTTCAACTGCACAAAATGCGACGCAAGCAAAAAA
Organism: Rhinoraja longicauda; assembly: GCF_053455715.1. NCBI lineage: Eukaryota > Metazoa > Chordata > Chondrichthyes > Rajiformes > Arhynchobatidae > Rhinoraja > Rhinoraja longicauda. Next base: position 26,718,994 of record NC_135972.1, on the reverse strand, counting down.
CATAACATTTATTTCTCATTTCCTGACCAATGCAATTCCAAGTTAAAATAAATGTCAAATTTAACTAAGCTGAATAAATAACACAATATCAGAACAAAGATTTTTCTATATTAAGAAGGGGATCTTGAAATTAAAGTGTTTGGAAATTTAGTTAAGTTGATTAATGTCACCATCGCACTAGAGAAGAAATTTTATATTAATGTAATGAACCTGCAGTAATTTCAAGCCAAACTAAATAGTCTGAAGGGTCTCGATTTGAAATGTCACCTTTTCCTTTTCTCCAACGTTGCTGCCTGACCTGCTGAGTTACTCCAGCATTTCCTTCCCACTCAAAACTAAGTAGATGTTGAATCTTTATTAGAGTTATCAGTAGCACTATATTGCTCTTTTTCATTCACAGGACAAGCAGATTTTGGAAATTAAAAATTTCACAGGAAAATTAAAATTCCTGTAAATAAAAACCAAGCATGTTTCTGTTTCCTTTTCTGAGGTGGGAAGGACACCTCCATCTTGTGGACAGCTACAGAATGGCAGCAGGTGAAGAAAGCAGTTAGGAAATAGCTTTGTTTAGAGTTGATTTGCTTTAAATGCCCTTCAAAGGAGGAAATATGTTATCTGCCTAGTTTGGCAGATTTAGGTTATGACAGTTGCTCTTACTTTCCCTGTAAGATAGCCCAGTCAACTTCTCAGTACAGGAAAAGACACAAAATGCTGCAGTAACTCAGCGGGTCAGGTAGCATCCCCGGAGAACATGGCCCTTCTTCAGACAGCACCCCATTTTAAGAGGTGGCAATAAAAGCAGCCCTGGCTGCTGACACATATATTCCATGGGCGTGAAAAATCATTGTGATATATAGCACATTTTGAAAATATTACAGATATTTTCATGGATAACGCGTCAAAACTTTTTTTATCTGGATGAAAATTTTGTATATGTTACAAATGGTTAAATTAACCAACTATTTTCCAGTACAGTTATCAGTGTCAGTTTTGTGTGCAGTTTTGGTCTCCTAATTTGAATTGTGTGCAGTTTTGGTCTCCTAATTTGGGGAAGGACATTCTTGCTATTGATGGAGTGCAGCACAGGTTCACCAGGTTAATTCGCGGGATGGCGGGACTGACATATGATGAAAGAATGGATCGACTGAGCTTATATTCACTGGAATTTAGAAAGATGAGAGGGGATCTTATAGAAACATATAAAATTCTTACAGGATTGGACAGGACAGATGCAGGAAATATGTTCCCGATGTTGGAGTCCAGAACCACGGGTCATATTTTAAGAATAAGCGGTGGGTCATTTAGGACTGAGATGAGGAAAAACGTTTTCACCCAGAGAGTTGTGAATCCGTTGAATTCTCTGCCACAGAAGGCAGTGGAAGCTGATTCACTGGAGTTTTTTAAGAGAGAGTTAGATATAGTTCTTGGGCCAATGGAATCCAGGGATTTGGGGAGAAAGCAAGAACGGGGTACTGATTTTGGATGATATGCCATGATCATATTGAATGGCCTACTCCTGCACCTATATTTTATGTTTCTGTAACTTTGTTTTTTTTTTAAATTCAAGATTGTCTTATGCCAGAATAATATCCACCAGCAAGAGCACATGAACCGAGTCGTGACCCATGAATTAATCCATTCGTTTGATCACTGTCGTGCGCATGTGGATTGGTTCCGCAACATAAACCACCTCGCTTGCTCAGAGGTAAGACATTACTTGGGGGGAGTCCGAATCTCAAGGTCTGTAGAGGAAGTCCCCAGATTATGGTGGGGTTCTGTTCCTAAGATGTATTTGTAACCCAGCTGTTCCTACGAAGTAGTGTGTGGGTGAGGATTGCAGAACCAGGTGTGATGCGAGGGTAAACAAGAGTGAGTGGAGCAGCCAGCAGGGTTCAGTGACAGTGAGTGAATCTGCCAGGCCCTCCCAGCTCTGCTCAGCTCGACCCAGCTCTAGCATCTGTGACTCGGAGGCTGGGGTGGGTAGAGAAGGATGGTGGATGTGCCTCTTCCTACCCAGCAGAAGATGCCTGCAGCAGCAGACATATCCAACCAGTCAATCTCCCAAATGCTCCTTCGTGTGTATGTCAGCCGTGCGCAACCTGAAGCGAACCTGCCTTTAGTTTAGAGATGCAGCAGGGAAACAATCATCATTCACCTGTACACTAGTTCAAAGTTATCCCACTTTTGCATCCTACGCAATATACAGAGGCCAGTTAACATACAAACCTGCATGCTTTTGGAAGGATATCCATGTTCCTAGATTCATCTCAAGTTCTGTTTCCTTATTTTTGAAATGCATAATGAATGGGAGTCTTTTGCAATGAGTAACGCTCCTATTTTATCAAAAGAACTGTGAAATAGCTGTAATCTGGGGATATGTGCTATGGAATTTAATATTCTGTATCTACTTCCTGCTGCTGGTGTAAACTTGCAGTTCAGGAAATAGATATGTGTGGGTTCTCTTGCTGTCAAAAGTTGTTTTCTATGTTTAAAAATTGGTGTACACCCAGCTAGAGATGTAATAAGTTCAGAGAATACAATTTTTCTAGTTTACTTTTCTTTAGTTTAGAGATACAGCATGGAAATAGGCCCTTCAGCCCACTAAGTCCGCACCGACCACCAATTCCCTGCACACTAACACTATCCTACACACGAGGGACAATTTATAACATTTTACCAAAGCCAATTAGCGTACAAACCTGTATGTCTTTGGAGTTGGGGAGGAGACTAGTTAAGACAGAATTCTGACGACCTGCCTGTGCAACCAATTCCACTTAGAGAGTGGATACAAAATGCTGGAGTAAACTCAGTGGGACAGGCAGCATCTCTGGAGAGAAGGAATGGGCGACGTTTCCAGTCGAGACCCTTCTTCATACCCTCCGCTGCAAATCCAGTTAGAAAGTGCTCAAAATAGTTAATAGAGTTCATTAAGGGTCATTGCTATTGGTCAGGGGTGGTTTGTTTTGTTTTAAATAAAGTGTGACAGCACAATTCAGAAACAGAAGATTGAATAGATTATTTGGTTTCACAATGGTTTAGATTGGCAACAAGTAATCACCAGACTGTTTCTTAAAAATAGAAGAGATCATCAAAGAAGACACAAGAAAAAAGGTCTTGTAATTAGTTATTTTAAAATATCATGTGCTTCTCTGATAGTTTCCGTTTTGATTTTTAAAACAGATATATACAGTGCAAAAACGGGCCCTTCATTCCACCGAGTCCACACCGACCAGCCGCAAAAATACACAGCGAGTTAAAATGGCGATCACCCGTAGACTAGCACTATCCTGCACACCGGGGACAATTTACAATTTTACAGAAGCCAATTAACCTACGTCTTTGGAATGTGGGAGGAAACCGGAGCACCCGGAGAAAACCCACACGGTCACAGATTCTGTACATAGGATCAAACCCAGCTCTGGCACTGTCAGGCAGCAGCAACTCTACTGCCGCACCATAGTGCCGCCCTTTGTTATGTACATATGAAATATACTTTGCATGTATGACATTTTGAAACCAATCTTGGTAGTTGTATTAAATAGATTGCCCTCTATATTTTCAACAGATTCGAGCTGCTAATCTCAGTGGTGAATGCACGTTTGCGAACGAATTGACCAGATTGAATTTTGGCCTAAAGCAACACCATCAAGTAAGTATGATAATACTGTGCATCATTTTGCAAAAATCATTCATTTCTTCGTGGATTTTACAGATCAACTCTGTAGCTTGGGTAGAAATCTCTTTCATCCATCCCTGATCCGTTACGCTTCCAGCATGGTTAGGTTAGAAAACTGGAGAAAATTCAGTGATCATGCCATTAACATCGCCTGGCGATAGAAATTGTTCATTCTCGGTGAAGTGGCATTTACAATTGCATAAATAATTTCCAGTTTTTCAGCAGCACAATTCTTAATGTAATCAATTCAATAACCATATTTGAAGCGCTTATTCTATATGTATTTGGTTATCTCGAGGGTAAAAATCAAATACCCTCATATTTACATTGGTATAAAAAGTCTAAAACTTGATCCGAGCTAGCAAATTAAGAACTAATTCAACTGATATGATGATCCATTGTAGAGAACTGTAGAGATCCATTGTAGGAAATCCATTAGAGAACTAGGGATAATTAAATCTTTGACATTGAGTTTATTTATGGTTGATGTAAAAATGATATCCGGATTGGGGGAAAAGGATTGCAGGACAGTCTGCATGTTATCTCTTTTCAACAGAGATGATGTCAGGTTTGTCAGCCCTGCACATCTTTTGCACATCTGAGTGACACTTACAAAAGCAATGTGCTTGAGGATCAACTACCTTTAGGCCTGTGCAAGTCTGTTCAGTGGAAGAGTGGTCATGAATCTACAATCATTACAATTGTGTAAATGAAATTGTGCTGGGAGAGGGGCAGTTACAAATCGATTTGCGAGTAATATTTTTCTTGAATTGTGTGCAATTGTTACAGTATCTGACTCGAGTAATTTGTCTTATTTTCCCACTTAGAAGTGCGTACGTGAACGAGCCTGCCGTTCAATATTAGCCGTTCGCAAAGTCAGTCGAGAAACTGCAATGAAAGCAGTTGATGATGTTTTTGATAGCTGTTTTAATGACCATGAACCCTTTGGAAGAGTTCCACACAATAAAAAGGATGCGAAATACGCCTATAGGGATTTTCAGAATCGAAATAGATTTTACACAAATCTCTGAAAATGTATCTGGTGACACGGTAGTAATGTTTTATTAATTTGTAATAAAAATCTATAAACACAATTATAAAATCCATTGCATCTGGAATCTATGATTGTTTTACAAGTATGACAATTTCCCTGAACATGATTTTTTCAATCAACGTTAATAAATATAAGCAAAATTCTTGTGCTTGACTGGATGTAGACCCTTTCAGAATTTTTATTTTTTAATTGTTGTTTATCTTTTCACTGAAGTATATTTCAGTTTGTGGTTTGTCATGCCACGTTTGTACATAATGACTATGATTACCACAGCAGAACAATATTGTATTGAAGAATATAATATAATTAAAAGTGACTTCATAAGCATTCTGCTCAAGGTGCCATTCCATTCAAACCAATATTTGCTTGCTTGTTATAAGATTAATTATATGGATATGTTACATTTCAAATCAGTCATCTGACAAGACAAGTGTGCAGATATATTATAAAGTGCAGCACTTAGTCGCAAAAAAAAGTATTGTATTTGGTTCCATGCTTCACTTTGACAAATCAAATGAATGCTGAAGTTGGATAGAGTTCTCGCTCCTTTTTTTCTAATCCCCTCAACACAAGCGCACACATGCAGACACACGTACACTTCCATGTAAAGAGTGTGGATCTTTTCGGAATGGATCAAGGCTGGGAGAATGAAATAAATCTCACGGACTTATTGCCACATGAGGAGGTTGAAGAGCTTACTATGGGTCAGTACTGGACTTCATATAGGATGATGATAAGATCATCTTTCAATAAAGTGTATCCCATTTGTCCTTCAAGAGAGGGAGACTTTGAAGAAAAAAAAACCAGACCAATTCAACAACCTGTGTGAATTTGTATAGGGCATAGAATCATACAGTGTGGAAACAGGCCATTCGGCCCAACTTGAACACATTGACCAACATGCCCCATCTGCACTAATCCCACCTGCCTGCATTTTGCCCATATCCCTCTAAGCCTACCTGTCCAAATGTTTCTTAAACATTGCAATGCTACTGCAATACTACTTGCCTCAATTACCTCCTCTAACAGCTCGTAACATACACCCACCACCATCTGTGTGACAAAGTCACCCCTCAGGTCCCTGTTAAATCTCCCCCCCCCCCTTACCTTAAACCTCTGTCCTCTGGTTCTAGATTCCTCTACTCTGGGCAAGAGACTCTGTGTCTACCCAATCTATTCCTCTCATGATTTTATGCATGCTAGTGGGGGTGGGGGGAGAGAAAGGGGAAATTGGTATATGAGATGCCAGTATCAATTTGGAGGAAACAGCTCATTCTTCCATAGCCTGGTGCCAACTTAATGGCTTATGTTTTACATTAAATCTAGCTACTCTATTTCAATATGCAGGGCCAAAGGACAAAAAAAACCTAAATAGCCCAAGTACATGTGTGAACAGGCAGAACAATTTGCCAAATGCTGATGAAAGGCCTGTTAAATGGAAAGTTATAGATATGGTTATATTTTATGTGACCTAGACTGCCCCACAGCAAGCTGGTATGGGCAACAGGCCAATTAGCCTCCCAAGCTCCAGCAATCCCACAATGTAATCTAGTAGGATGATTATCACAATTTAATTTGCAAGAGTACATTGAAAAGGACAATCTTTGTAATGCTTTTAAAAAATGTTCCCTAAAACATAGAGAAATTTTAGCCAAGGTACACGATCCATCAAAGATGGCCACAATTTATCATCCTTAAATGGTTTCACTACACCTTTCTTCCAAACCTTGTGACTTCAAAACCATTTGGCTCCCCTTTAAATTCTTGGCTAATAAAAATCTTTTTTTTCCCCTTTAAAACCTCTAATTTTTTCCTTTCGCATACGCTTCCCACTTCTGTGTGGATTATTGTGTGGCCGTCGATATTCATTTGCCATCATTGAGTCTTACAGTGTGGAAACAGGCCTTTCAGCCCAACATCAATAGATCAGCAATGGCTGCCTCGCCAACAGTCTGCTCCTTTGGTGTTTTTTTTAGTATGTGTTAAATGTATGTTTTAGTGTTCTTTAGTTTGTTTTATGTGGGGAGGGCGGTTGGGAGAATTTTTTAATCTCATACCTCGACCGAGATGCAATTTTTTTTTCATATCATATCTCCATCCACACTGCAGCCGAACGTCGTGGAGCTGGCGTCTTTGCTGGAGACAGGCTTCGGAGCTCCAACCGCAGGAGCCTGCGGACGTACCATCATGGAGCTGGCGATCCCTGTCGGAGATCGACCGCGGGAGCCTGCGGACTTTAACATCGTGGAGCCTGCTGTCCCTGGTTAGAGGGACTTCGGGAGCTCCAAGCTGCAGTCAGAATTTCATTGTTCCATTGTCGATTAAACACTTGACCATTGAGATATAGCTGGCACATCAAGTGGTTAATTCAGCCACAGGGTTAGCACAGACAATGACAGCAGGACATGGACTGGGATCAGTACAGTCCAGCCCAGTGTGACTAGCATTTCACATTGTATGCGGAAGACTTTTAAACACTGTAAATGCCAATCTTATACCCAATCTTTGAGTGGCACAGTGACGCAGCCGTAGAGTTGCTGTCTTACAGTGCCAGAGACCCGAGTTTGATCCTGACTACGGGTGCTGTCTGTACGAAGTTTGTACGCTCTCCCCATGACCACGTTGGTTTTCACCGGGTGCTCCAGTTTCCTCCCACACTCCAAAGGCATGCAGGTTTCTAGGTTAATTGACTTTGGTAAAAAAATTGTAAATTGCCCGTAGTGTGTGGGATAGTATGAATGTATGAGGATCGCCGGTCGGCGCGGACTCAGGGTCTGTTCCACACTGTATCTCTAAACTAAATTAAACAATCCAAAACCTACAGTAGTTGGATTAGGTTGCACCACACTGTCCTGGCTCAGTACCTTAAACTGGTCAATTGATTTACTGTTAGCAGTTGATGGCTGTGTTGACATTCGGTCAGGATGTGAATCAACATCTTGTCCCGGGATGAAAGTCAAGAGTCAAGAGTGTTTTATTGTCATATGTCCCAGATAGAACAATGAGATTCTTACACGCAGCACCACAACAGAATGTGTAAACATAGTACACTGGAAACAATGTAACGAGAGAGAGAAAAAAAGTTCAGTTGTGTGTATACAAGTACTCACAAATACACATATATATAGATTATATATATGCAGATGCTCCCCGGCTTACGATGTTTCGACTTGCAATAGTTTGACTTTGCGATGGTGCAAACGGCCACAACACGTAGCGAGCCACAGCTCACATCCGGCCACGTGATCACGTGTATTGCAATACATTCCGACTTACAATACATTCGGTTTCCAATGGGTTTCTCAGAACGGAACCCCTTCGGAAGCTGAGGAGCACCTATATATATATATATATATATATATATATATATATATATATATATATATATATATATATGTATACACACACGCGCACACATATGTATACACACAAAAATAAACAATTATAGTGCAATAATAACCATAATAGTCTATGTAGTTCAGAGCTTATTTGAGGTTGTAGTGTTTAATAGCCGAATGGCTGCCAAGAAGAAGTTGTTTCTGAACCTGGATGTTACAGTTTTCAGGCTCCTGTACCTCCTTCCAGATGGCAGGGGTGAAATGAGTGTGTGGCCAGCATGGTGTGGGTCTCTGATGATGCTGGCTGCCTTTTTGAGGCAGCGATTCTGGTAAATCCCATCGATGTGGGGAGGTCGGAGCTGCTGATGTACTGGGCAATGTTCACAACTTTTTGCAGTCTTCCTCACTCCTTAGTCTCCGTAACCTTCTCAGGAAGTAGAGGTGTTGATGTGCTTTCCTTATAATTGCATCTGTGTTCTGGGTCCAGGAAAGATCTTTGAAAATATGCATGCCCAGGAATTTGAAGTTTTTGACTCGCTCCACCATTGTGGGTCCTCATCCTTCCTCAGGTGATGTGCATCAGTGACTTGCTTCAGTGCCATGGTCCAGCAACTGGCTTCAACTAGGAATGATATGGGGAAAGGCAGATTTAAGGAGTTAGGACACAAATCAACCAAAACCTTACTGAATAGAACAGGGTTAAAGACTGAAGTCTGAAGTAGTGTTTCGACCCGAAACATCACCTATTCCTTTCCTCCAGAGATGCTGTCTGACCCGCTGAGTTTCTCCAGCTTTCTGTGTCGATCTTCAGTTTAGACCATCATCTGCAGTTCCTTCCTACACAAGCAGGGTTAAAATAGTCTGTGGCTTTTCCAATGGTTTTTTAACCCTTGGTTTTGAGGCAATTAAATAGCTTCCCCTGCAGTGTATGTAATGAGACTGCAGGGGGAGCTTTAATACCACTATGTTCAATGTAGGGGATACAATTTTGATCAATGGTGCAAAGCTTTCCTACTTAACGGAACCCATTCCACTCCACCGCCTATGCTGGTGAGTCAGTAATTATGATAAGTCTACATTGCTAGAAACTTTATTCAATAAAGGCTTCAGCATCTTAATCTTACATACTTGCCCATTGTATATACTTTGTTCAAACTGATTTTGAATCATAGAATTATATTAATTTACAGTAGAGGTCACTCAGCTGCTTGTGATAGTTCTTTGATAGAGCACTCATGCTGAGTCCCACACTCCTTTTTGCAGTCAGCCTGTGATTTCTTCTCTTGTAAATTATATCTGTTCTAATCTCTTCTAAAAATAAAAGTGGGTTGCGCAGTGGTACAGCTGGTAGAGCTGCTGCTTCATTGCACCAGAGAACCCGGGTTTGATTCTAAGTCAGGGTGCTGTCCGTGTGGAGTTTGCACGTTCCCCCTGTGACTGTGTGATTCCTCCGGTTGCTCCGGTTTCCTCCCACAACCCAAAGACGTTATTTGTAGGTTAATTGGCCTCTGTAAATTGCCTCTGATAGGGAGTGGATGAGAAAGTAGGATAACATAAAATTAGTGTGAATGGGTGATCGATGGTCGACGTGGACTCAGTGGGCAGAAGGTCCTGTTTCCATGCTGTATTTCTAAACTAAACTAATAAAGAAAGGATCACCCATCACCATCTTTTCATTGAGGACACTTTAGATCCCAGCAATATTGGGTGGAAATAATTCACCTTGTATAGAATCATTAAATCATAGAAATTTGCAATGTAAGAGGCAATTCCTATCCATACAACCCAAATACTGATCGGTTGTGCATCCTCAGCTTCTAATCACGTAGTTGTAAAGGTTCCTGCCTCCACTGCTTAGTAGCATCATATGTCGTCAAAGAAAAATATTGCTTAAAGTAAATTTCATTTCAAGACTCTGTAATCCAGTCAGTTGCTTGTATTGATTTAAATGCCTTTAACTCTTCTCCAAAGGTCACTTGCTTATATTGTTTCTTCTGAAGCAGTTTGCTTTTAGTTTAAGGCTACTTTATTAATGCTTTACAATAAACCATTGGAATAAGCTCTGGAGCTGCCGCTGCTGGTTTACCAGAGAAAGACACAAGGTGTCTCAGGTGTAACTCAGCAGGTCAGGCAGCATTCCTGGAGAACATGGATAGATGATGTTTCAGTTTGAGACCCTTCTACAAACGCTGTACTGTTCATTAAGTAGTTATGAGGATAAAATTGAGTTTGAAATTATTATTATCTTTTAATTCCAGCAGTCATTCTAAAAAGTTCTCTTTTCGTTTCATGCCCTGGGAGTGGCACGGTGTTGCAGCAGGTGGAGCTGCTGCCTCACAGTTCTCGTGATCCAGCTTCAATCGGATGCTGTCTGTGTGGAGTTTGCACATTCTGCCTGGGACCAAGTGGGTTTCCTCTAGGTGCTCTGGTTTCCCATCACACCGTAGAGACATGCAGGTTGGAAGGTTAATTGACCAGTACATATTTCCCTAGGCCTGTACATCAGTGGTAGAATCTGGGGCTGGAGTTTGAGGTGAATATGCAAAGAATAAAATGGGTTTAATGCAAATGTGTATTGGAAGGTCAACACAGACTTGAGGGACCGAATAGCCTCTTTTAATTCTTTGTGACTCCATCACATTCTAAGATAAACACTTGTCTATGTTCCATAACATGGTAGGAGCTGCAGAATGAATCGGCATAATGGTGGTGCAGCCGTGGAGTTGTGACCGGGGTTTGATCCTGTTCAAGTCTGTTCAGAGTTTGTACGTTCTCCTCATGACCGCATGGGCTTTCTCCGCGTGCTTCAGTTTCCTCCCACACTTCAAAGTCATAAAGGTTTGTAGGTTAATTGGCCTCGGTAAAAATTGTGAAAAGTCCCCGGTGTGCAGGATAGTGCTAGTATGCGGGGATCGCAGGACAACACAGACTCGGTGGGCCGAAGGGCCTGTTTCAGCGCTTTATCTCTAAACTCTAAACTCTAAAAACTCTAAACCCTCAATCTGCAGTGGCTAATTCATCGCTGACCTGACCTGCCTTAGCAACCAAGAGCACACCTTTACATTTTCAGCGAAGAGAGACACAAAAAGCTGGAGTAACTCAGCAGGACAGGCAGCATCTCTGGAGAGAAGGAATGGGTGATGTATCGGGTCGAGACTCTTCTTCAGACCCGAAAAATCACCCATTCCTTCACTCCAGAGATGTTGCCTGTCCCGCTGAGTGACTCCAGCTTTTTGTGTCTATCTTCGGTTTAAACCAGGGTCTGCAGTTCTTTTCTATGCACACCATCTTGATCAGTATCTGTTGCAGGCAAGTGATCAGGTTCCTACACCCAAAAACTCCCACATCTCCATTTGAAATTGCCTGTGGATTGCACTGTGGACGGCTCGATTGTAACCTTGTATTATCTTTCCGCTGACTGGATACCACACAACAAAATATTTTCACTGTACCTCAGTACACGTGACAATAAACGAAACTAAACTAAACTATACTAAATTGCTTAGTCAAAGTGAAATCTTTTGATTCCCCTCTCTACTTCATGTGGATGAAACACCTTTTCCAGTTGCTGGCACACACTGGCACTGCGTTCCATCTTTTGAATGAGATATACACAGGGTTAACCTACAACTATCTTCCGATCTGGTGGCTCCAATTCCTGGAATGCAAGAGAGTTGTCAATGAGGAGATTTCACTACATTAGTATGCATTGCAAGAGATGGGATAGTAAACATGACTGGTGTGACGTGTGATGCCTTAACAACTCCCTTAATAGACTGTGTATGTACAGAAGAGCTTTGCAATGCACAATGCAACCTACGTAAATGTTGAGTCTTCAAGCTCCTACTGCAGACTGTTTGTTACACCATTACAAACTAGTAACCACATGGCTCTTCTGTCCCACACTGAGGTAAGTAGAATACCATATGTCAAGGCATGGAGATATGCTACAAGAGGTGACTTAGTCTCTCGTCCAAGGGGCCAATAGTACTCTAAACTGCGAAGCTTGATTGTCGACTTGGGTAAAGGCCTTGTGGCTTTTCTGTCTCATTCATTTCTCCGGTCAGTTATTCATTATCTATTGGCTCTAACCAATTCATTATCTGTTATTCATTATCTATTGGCTCTTGTTAATAACCAAGTGAGATTAATAAACCGAATCTGAAGAAAATGACCTGCTAAGCAGGTCAGGAAACATCTCTGGAGAACATGAATAGGTGACATTTCGGGTTAGGACCCTCCTTTAGACTGTCTGAAGAACCATCACTTGACCCAAACCATCACATTTTCATGTTCTCCAGAGATGTTGCCTGATCCATTGAGTTACTCCAGCACTTTGTGTCCTTTTGTGTAATCCAGCATCTGCAGTTCCCTATTTCTAATCTGACGCTGTATGTGTACTGTGAGATGGTCGAGATCTTCAGGTTCGAAGGCATACATATCACAAACTATTTGTCCTGGGCCATCCACATTGAAACTATGACCAAGAAAGCACACCGATACCACTGCTTCCTCTGATGACTAAGGAGATCGGCATGACTCCAACAACTTTTACCAACTTCTACAGATGCACTGTAGAAAGCATCTTATTGGGATGCATCACAACATAGTTTGGCAACAGCTCTGCCCAAGACTACAAAACATTCCAAAGGATTGTCCCAGTCCATCACACAGACCAGCCTCCCCACCATCAACTACATCTACACCTCCCATTTCTTCAGCAAAGCAGTCAACATAATCAAAGACCATTTTCACCCGGTCATTCCCCCTCTCTTTGCACAGAAGACACAAAAATCTGACACCACGTACCACCAGATTGAGGAACAGATCTTCCCCACTGTTATCAGGCTACTGAATGGTCCTCCCATAAGCTAGGGAGTAGTACCAATCTTCCAACCTGTCTCATTGCAGATCTTGCAGTTTTTCTTTATGACTGTACCATTATTTTCTGCACTCTGATATTTTCCTGGAAGGAACTGCAGATGCCGGTTTACACAAGGCACAAAGTGCCGGAGTAACTCAGCGGGTCAGTCAGCGTCTCTGGAGAACATGGATAGGTGATGTTTCACATTGAGGCCCTTCTTCTGACCCATATCACTGCATCTTGACACAGGGGACAATAATAATCCAATACCAATAAGAAACAATATCAATTTTGTCTGTCAGAAATGTTAACATTTGAATTTTAAACCAGTTCTCCCCGTGACCTGTGTGGGTTTTCTCCTGGAGCTCTGGTTTCCTCCCACACTCCAAAGACGTCTAAGTTTGTAGGCTAATTGTCTTGGAAAATTTGTAAATTGTCCCTCATTGGTCTCCAAATTTGAGGAAGGATATTCTTGCTATTGAGGGCGTGCAGCGTAGGTTTACTAGGGTAATTCCCGGAATGGCGGGACTGTCATATGTTGAAAGACTGGAGCGACTAGGCTTGTATACACTGGAATTTAGAAGGATGAGAGGAGATCTTATCGAAACGCATAAGATTATTAAGGGGTTGGACATGTTAGAGGCAGGAAACATGTTCCCAATGTTGGGGGAGTCCAGAACAAGGGGCCACAGTTTAAGAATAAGGGGTAGGCCATTTAGAACTGAGATGAGAAAAAACTTTTTCAGTCAGAGAGTTGTGAATCTGTGGAATTCTCTGCCTCAGAAGGCAGTGGAGACCAATTCTTTGAATGCATTCAAGAGAGAGCTAGATAGAGCTCTTAAGGATAGCGGAGTCAGGGGGTATGGGGAGAAGGCAGGAACGGGGTACTGATTGAGAATGATCAGCCATGATCACATTGAATGGCGGTGCTAGCTCGAAGGGCCGAATGGCCTCCTCCTGCACCTATTATCTATTGTCTATTGTCATGTGTGTAGGATAGTGTATGTGTGTGGGGATCGCTGGTTGGCACGGGCTCAGTGGGCCGAAGGGCCTGTTTCCGCACTGTATCTCTAAACTCAACTAAAAAAGTACATTGTAGTGGCCTGGCGGAGGCCAGAGAAAAGGCAGGACGCCAGGCAGGTTTAGATAACGGTTTTTATTAGGCTGTGAGCTCCTGCTCACAGCGTAATCCACCTAGGGATGAGCCACACCTCCCAACGGGCTGGCTTTTAACCCCTTATGCCTGTCCGTCAAGTGACGAGGGGGCTGACCCAAGGAGTGGCCTGATCCCCAGAGACCGCCACAACATTTCCAATAGATATAGAAGAGAACACATTGATTATCATCTTATGACTTATTTGTTAATTTCAAAGGTGTGCTTGCAAAACTCTTTAATTTATATCATATAGCCTTTGTATACCAGTAGTCTGAGAGCTCAAGGGATGTAATCTTGCTGAAAGTGGAAGCACAATGGACTCAGCAGTAGTATAGACACATCGCAGCTCACCATTCTGTGTGTTGGAGCAAAAATTATGTTGAATTGTCAAAGCAGAAATTGACTGCTAACAACTGAGTAAATCTCTGAACCAGTGCTCTTGCACTCGTGTACAGCGCCGCTGAGTTCGCCACCCAGCATGGTGCTACAGCGCTCAAACTAGCAAGCTAGACGCCACCCTCAACGACACCATGCGGATCATCACCGGCTGCCTACTCCCTACTCCGACGGATCTCCTGCCGGTGCTCGCAGGTATCACACCTGTCAAGCTTCACAGAGAGTTCTTCACTCATAGGCTGGTGTGCAAGGCCCCATTGGACGCCAAACATCCTTTGCACCACCTCACCCAGGATTCACAGCAACTGGGACCTCAACGCCTGTCATCTCGTCACCCTTTCTCCCGTCATGCAGCGACCCTCTGTGGCTCCGGTTTCAACATACTAGGAGCATGGAGAACCAGCTGGGAACAGACATCGTGACCTCCTCAATTCACTGTCGCACCGAACACCGCAGCCCCACCCGGCTCGGACATGCCCCGCAAAGAGTGCGTCGCCCTGAACCGGCTCCGCACAGGGATCAGCCGGTTCAACGCCAACATGCATCGTTGGGGGTTGAGTCCATCAGCAGCCTGCGTGTGTGGAGCAGACCAGCAATCAGCGCAGCACGTCATTTTCGACTGCGCTGTCCTCCGTCCACCTGGTGGAGGGGTAGACCTCACGGCCCTCGACAACAGCACATTGCAATGGCTACAGCGCCTGGAGGGCGTTACATAACGTCTGCTGCCTCAAACGCAAGAAGAAGAAGTAGTAAAATTACAAGAAGTGCAAAACCCTCCAATTCTTATTATATCAATTATTAGAATGTTTGCATCCTTTAAAACACTGCAATTTTTTGTGAGTTAATTAGCTTCTGTAAAAATGGTAAATTGTCCCTCGTGTGTAGAATACCGTTAGTGTATGGGGATCGTTGGTCGGCGTGGACTCGGTGGGCCAAAGGGACTGTTTCTGCATCGTATCTGATCTAAACTAAACACTAAACTAAACTGGAAACACATCATTCAATATAGCACGGCTTCTCAAGAGCACAATGACAGATAATTTCCAGTTCATTCTTAATCTCCTATATGTGACATCATATCAATTCTGGCAAGTACCAAAGTCCAATATTCAGGGCGGAAAGGTTGAATAAAACAAGTCAGGCTTTCCGTTTGGATAAAGTATAAAGAATATATATTTTATTGAGAAGGATACCATCTTCAGGAAAATGTGAGAACCTTGTCTTCAAATCAGTCAGAAATACGAGGTGTGGGGTAACTGCAATATGAACACGTTTTACTGATGAGGACAATGACATTTTGTATGTTGAGTGAATATGCTGAATAACATGGGACCATGAAAAGTCAACTTACTTTTTCATAAAAGAATTCCGAAGCAATGGATATAGCTCTGAACCGTGAATATGATTTAAGTTTCCTGAAGGTTTTTTTAAAAAATATGTGGGGCCGTACAGGCTTAAGTATAATAGGAAATATGCTGGTTGGAATTGAGCATAGAAAACTCGATAGATGGATGACATTTCAATTTTATATAGAGCAGTGTCTGATATTTGATCATCCCTTGGATATGATTGCATTTCAAGTGTAATTTTACAACTCCATTTTCCATCAGAATGTGGTGGCACTTACTTGTCTCCTCTAATGTTTTAGTTTATAACATAAATACGGATATTGTGTTAACATTGTTGTGCCTCCAGTCAAGCTGTGCTATTAGCAACAAGCAATTACAACGGAGTACTCAGATGAGCTGAATTAAACCAACAGGGAGTATAATCAAGGCAGTCAAATCTTCAGTAAATCTTCCTGTTTATAATCACAACCTTCTGGAAAGCCACACATCCGTGAGCTGCAATTCTTTCAAGAACAGCACTCATCATTATGGGAAGAAGGCAGAAGGCAGCCAGAGGATTCTTTGATATCTTTAGTAGGTGTTTCAGTCATTCCAAAATGGAATATAGAACACAGAACGGTACAGCACATGTACAGGCCCTCCATCGCCCAATATCTCTGCCTAACATGATGCCAAGACCATCCCAAATGTTGGAGTAACTCAGCGGGATAGGCAGCATCTCTGGGGAGAGAAAGAATGGGTGGCGTTTTGGGTCGAGATCCTTCTTCAGATGAGCCCATCTTCTCCCATCCCTTATCTATCTGCACATAACCCATATCCCTCCATTCCCTGCAATATCCATATCCCTATCCAAAAGTCTATTAAATGCCACTAATACATCTACTCACCAAAATGTTTCTTTTTAAAGCACTTTATTTTATTTGTCCGTGAAATTGGTGAGGGCCTGTAGTGGAATGATCTTTAGTCTTCATCCTTGAGTTTAGTTTGAGTTTAGTTTATTGTCACGTGTACCGAGGTACAGTGAAAAGCTTTTGTTGTGTGCTAACCAGTCTTTGCAAAGGCAATTCGTGATTACAATCGAGCCAGCCACAGCATACAGATACATGAGAAAGGGAATAACATTTAGTGCAAGGTAAAGTCCGAATAAAGATAGTCGGAGGGTCTCCAGTGGGGTAGATAGTAGCTCAGGGCCGCTTTCTAGTTGTTGATAGAATGGTTCAGTTGCCTGACAACAGCTGGGAAGAAACTGTCCCTGAATCTGGAGGTATTTGTTTTCACGCTTCTGTACCTCTTGCCTGATGGAAGAAGGAAGAAGTGGGAGTGGCTGGGGTGAGACTCATCCTTGATTATATATGGACTCATCCTTGGTTGTGGTTGGTATGGATATGGTGGGCAAAGGGCCCATTTCTATGCTGTACTAATGCATGACTCGAAGTTACAACAAACGATAGTATGTAATAGAATTAGGTTCCGCGGAGAAAAGATTTACTATCTAATCCGACACTTCTTGATCCTGTACTATGGTTCCTTTCAAGAACATTGAACTCATATCTGTTTGAGATCATGTAATAGGAAAAGTGTAGGAAGGAACTGCAGATGCTGGGGTACACCAAATATAGATGCAAAATGCTGGAGTAACTGAGTGGGTCAGGCAGCATTTCTGGGGGAGAAGGATTTGGCCTGTCTTTTCAGAATTTGCATTGTTCACACTCAAGAAACATTTGCAAACTACTTGCTCGTAAAATTTTACAGGTCCCTGTGCTAACTTCTGAGGAGAAAGTCAACGTTATGAAATGCAAACTGCTTTGTATTAATTTTCAATTAAAACATCAGACAGTGGCTTCTAATCAATAGATCACAAGGTCTCTTTCAACTCAGACTGGTTTTTGTTCATTGACTAAAAAATGTTAATAGTGTCATTGATGCAACTTGCAAGAGTTTCTCCAATTTGCATTAGTTATGGCTTTATCCATTGGGGGCGGGGGAAGGGTTATTGAAATCTTATGTTTCAATTGATTTTTCTCAGCTGCAATGACTAATTTGAGTTGTGCCTGGAAAGGAATTAAAAAGGCAAAAGTTTTTGGAAGCTTTTCCATTTAACAGTTCCTTTTTTTCTTAGAAGGGCTTTATGATATTAGATTGCATATCTGATAATGAAATTTAAATTGGTTATAGTTATACAGCACAGAACAGGCTCTTTCATACAATTCCTCTATGCCAGCCAAGGTTCCTTCCTGAGCTAGTCCCATTTGCCTCTGTTGGCCCCCTATCCCTCTCACCCTTTCCTACGATAGACACAAAATGCAGGAGTAACTCAGTGGATCAGGCAGCATCTCTGAAGAAAATGAATAGGTGGAAATTTTGGCCGTGACCCTTCTTCACTCTGATGCCAATCTACCCATGGCAACCAAGGTACCCCATCCGCACTAGTCCCACTTATCTGTGTCTGGCCCATATCCCTTCAAACCTTTCCTATCCATGTACCTGTCCAAATGACTTTATAGCACCTAATGCCTATGGTATGATTTGGCTGGATAGCATGCTCAGCGAGCATTTCACTTTATCTCTGTGCACGTGACAATAAATAAAGCAAACCAAAGCAAAGCAAACCCTTTAATAACCAGGATCATTCCTAAATCTGTTCGTCATTGAATGAACTATCATCAGTACCTGTTCAGTTTAACACAACCCTTCGTTAACATTGAAACAGTGATTTACACTGGGGCCGTGTGACCACACGTGGATTAAATGTTATCGAGAAATGAAATGACTCCAACCATCTTGAGTGGTAAAAGCCGATGAAAGTAAATGACTCTTATTTGCATGTCGTTATGTAATGCATTCCGTAAACAATATTGTATCCAGATTTTCTTCTCAAAAGTCCGATGTAAATATTCATTACTTTCTCCTTAAGCTTACATATTTTATTATTATTTACTGACAGTTATTCCTCAGTAACGAGCAATATTACACATCACACACAATGGCTGCCAAATAACATGGTTTACTTATTATCTGCTGTAGTTTTACATTTGTGCCATATCTCCTGGACAGACTAGCTGTCAGCCTACCAGAGATTAATTGCATTTTCCATTAAATAAAAATGCACTCAAAAGTCAAAGTGCCATTTCACTGCCAAGTATTCCAAAAGATTTCAGCGAGCAGGTCTGCATTAATAAACCGCTGGGTGAAGAGATCTATGAATTTCTGCCACTACATTAGACACAGAACTCATTGTAATTATCCACCTATCACAACATTATTACTCAGCCTTCTCTCACTGTCTTGAAGTCAGACAGAAGCTCATTAACATGGTCCATCAGGCCGACAATAGTTAATTCCGTATTATGATTTAACATTCTGGGCCACTGTGTTTTTGGCAGCTATATATTCAATGGGAGGTGAGCCTTCATGTAAATAATCTTTGCAAATGTTCTGCGATGGTGTGCTGCAAAAACATTGGTATCTATCCAACACAACCTTCTCTCACATCTCGAGAACGATAAAAATTGTGCACCCACCATATGCAAGGTCCACAACAATGTGAACTCTCAGGGCACGGACCTCCACTGAGGACACTGAGGTCCATTTGCACTTTGCCTAACATCTCCTGCTTTAGTTAATCTTTTGCCTACATTTCCAATGGAACTTTCTGTTGCAAAATGTACCAGTTTCCAATTTATTATGTATGATTTTAAGAAATTCAACTGGGAGATGGGTGTCAGTATTTTCCATTTCAAATTGACTGATGCAACACAGGCAGCTGTTTGACACAACAGATTTATGAATTGTCCACAGAATAATGAAGCTATGCACTCTGCAACTAAAAAGCCTTCTGCAAAAGAATACTGAGATCACCCCCTTAAATTTATGAATAAACCCTGCTCTAGTTATTAGGGTTTGTATGAATAATATTTCCATGTTCAATGTATGCAAGCATCATGTAAAGATAGCACCATGGTTCAATGGTTTTCACTTTACACTTCTCTCTGTGTGAAGCCAGTTTATCTTGTGTCATTGTTTGACCACAAGAGGTTATCAATAACCATGGAATGATAGGATTCTCTCCCAAAGAAAATCCTTTCCTCATAAGTGGACGAAAACATAAATAGCAGAAAAATAGTCCAAAACATACAATGATGCAAAAAAAATCAATGTGATAAATATTTCAATATTTATTAATTCAATCACACCACAATGCCTGCAGTAGCTGTTTTTGAAATGTGTTCTTCTTTATCTCAGTAAGCAAAGAATCTTCTTTCCAAAAATCCACATCTGCTTCATTTGATGACTGTTCCATACGATGACTTATCTGTTCTTGTGCTGACCAGTGATCACATGTA
Source organism: Rhinoraja longicauda (assembly GCF_053455715.1). Taxonomy (NCBI): domain Eukaryota; kingdom Metazoa; phylum Chordata; class Chondrichthyes; order Rajiformes; family Arhynchobatidae; genus Rhinoraja; species Rhinoraja longicauda. The sequence continues at coordinate 26,698,818 of NC_135972.1, read as the reverse complement.
CACTAGTTTTATCTGACACACTAGGGACAATTTTACAGAAGGCAAATAACCTACGAACCTGCACGTCTTTGCAATGTGGGTGGAAACCGGTGCACCTGGAGAAAACCCCCAAGGTCACAGGGTGAACCTGCAAGCTCCGTACAGACAATGCACGTGGTTAGGATCGAACAGTGTCTCTGGCGCTGCAAGGCAGGAACTCTACCGCTGCTCCACTTTGCCACCCCGTGATGGTTGAGCAGGGGTCCTGGTAATGACGATCCCATTGACAAATGGCTGAGAGAACGCTCTGCAGTGATCACAATTAGATTTGTCTCAGTCCTTGAAGTTGATCACGATTGTGGCCTCTCTGAAGTTCCCGGCCTTCTCATCCGCTTCCTAGTCCTGGGAGATGAGACTGTGAATCAGTCACCGATGTTCCTTTCTGCTAAGTTTTGGAAATTCACCAGGTACACAGTCCATTTCTGTGACCTTATTGATTTAGTATGGATATCGCTTTTTTGATGTCTTGTCGGTCAGAGTTGGTCGTAGATCTGGCCCAGTAAGTGTGCATGGAGTCAGAGACATCTGAGTGAAGGATATGCCATGGTTGGAGAATTCCTCGAAATATTCCTTCCAGTAGAAACTCAGTCCTTAACAAGTACTGAGAGACAGCAACATTTATTAAATTCAGCGCAACTGTGGTGGAGCTGATACAGCCCCTTCCTCACAGCACCAGCGACTTGGGTTTGATCCTAACCTCTGATGCTGTGCGTGTGGAGTTTGCACGTTCTCCCTGTGACAGTGTAATTTTCTTCTGAGTGCTCTGCTTTCATCCCACAGGCACAGCAGCACAGGCGGCACAGTGACACAGTGGTAGAGTTGCCGCCTACAATCCCAGAGACCCTGGTTCGATTCCTGACCTTGAGTGCTGTCTGTATGGAGTTTGTACGCTCTCCCAGTGACTGCGTAGGTTTCATCCACGTGCTCCGTTTTCCTCCCATATTCCAGAGACATGCAGGTTTGAAGGTTAATTGGCTTCTGTAAATTGTTCCTAGTGTGTAGGATAGAACTAGTGTACGGGTGATTGCAGGTCGGCGTGGACTCAGTGGGCTGAAGGGCCTGTTTCCACGCAGTATCTCTAAACTAAACTAAACTAAACTAAACTAAACTAAACTAAACTAAACTAAACTAAACTAAACTAAACTAAACTCAGTCTCAGTGTACTATACTATTGTATCTCAAAGAAACCTCTCCAATCCTGGAACCCATAATTTCTCTTGCCCTTCTTTCATTTCCTACCCAATCCCACAACAAATCCATTATACTGTGTCCAACGACCGTGTTTCCATTCTTTGCCAACTAAATCTCTCCCACACAACCTGCCATCACCACTCCCATACCCCCTTGTGGAGAGGGATGAATCAGTTATTGACGTAACATCCAGATACAAACAGTGAATTAAAATCCCATTATGGTATCTGGGATGTCAACTTCAAGTGATCGATGTCTCGTGTTAAAAAAAAGCCGGTTTCAGTAATGGTGAACCTGACGCAGAAATCCAATCCATTAACGTTGTACAGAGGTCAACATCTGCCACACTTGCCCCATCTGACCTATATTTGGGATTCCATTTACACAGCACCTGGTCCACTGGTAATGGCCTCGCAAACCATTCAGTTGAAGGGCAATCAAGAACGGACAATAAATAAGAGAGTCAAGAGTGTTTTTATTGTCAGATGACCCAGACAGAACAATGAAATCCCTACTTGCAGCAGCACAACAGAATATGTAAACATAGTGTCCTGCAAACAATATACTAAACAGAAAAAAATGTTTATCTATATATATGTATGTGTGTATGTATGTACAGTACATACATTATATGTGTGCATATGTATGCGAGTGTATGTGCATATGTATGTACAGTACAGTATATGTATGTATGTACAGTGCATGCATTGCATTTGTGCATATACAGTGTTTTATATATATATATAAATAAAAAGTTATGTTTATTTAATTGTTTATATATTTTTGTTAATTGTAGTTGTTTATTAGACATATATGTATGTATGTATGTATGTGTATATGTATGTACAGTGCATACACAGTGTGTGTGTGTGTGTGTGTATGTGTGTGTGTGTATACATACACACACATAAAACCAACAAACAATAATAGTGCAAAAAGATAAAAGCAATGCCCCCCAACTCTATGTAGTTCAGAGCTTATTTGAAGGTTGTAGTGTTTAATAGCGTGATGGATGTAGGGTGTAATGTAGACGTTACAGTTTTCAGGTTCCCATATCTTCTTCCCAATTGTACGAGTGCAATGAGTGTGTGGCCAGGGTGGTGTGGGTTTCTGATGATGCTGGATGCCTTTTTGAGACAGCAGCAAACTGTAAATCTCTTCGATGGTGTTCCCAAAACCCGTGAACGACAGCGTTCACCACTTTTCGTATTATTCTTCGCTTCTGGGCATTCAAATTGCCAAAGCAGTCTGTGATGCAAAGAGTTAATATGCTCTCAGCTGTACACCTGTAGATGATCCAGAGAGTACACTCTGACATACCGATTTGATCTTGCAGTGTGTGTAGACTTTGGAATGAGTGAAAAACACTACCTGTTAAATTGGTTTGCTTGCTCCATCTTCCCACTGAGATAATTCACTTCACTATAATCCTGCTTCACCTCTTGGCCAGGATGGTCTAGACTCTAAGATGGCCTCTGCTCCTCGGTGTTAGTGATTTAGCAATCCATTGTCGATCTCTCTCAACTCTTGCTATCATTGGCTTCAATGGCAGTAACAACCCAATCATCATACACCCTCGTACAAAGGGTATGATGTGCCCCGCGCTCAACACTTGCTGAATATTTTGCAAGAATATTTTTGTCAATCTGTACAATTCCTGTGGAGAAATCAGAAGTGGTTTATTTTAATAGAAAATCCGTGCAGTGAGTCATGGCAGCCGAGAAGATCCCAGTGAGAGAACCGGAGGGGGGGGGGGGGGGCTATCGTAAATAAATCAAACCAAGGAGAGAGCATTTAAAACAAGATGAATCAACTCGGAGTGAGAATCACGCACCTCTAATGACAAAGATGTGTTGGAGTGGAATGTAAGCACTTGTGAACAGGCTGCGCATTGCTTTCAGACCTGAATACCAATACTGCACTCCCACTGTAATGAGTCAAAAGCTTCGCAAGGTGCCAAACAAATCTCAATTTGCACGCATTGTCAACAGAATCCGAGAAGGGGGTTTTATTTATTCATCGACAGACAAGCCAGAGTCAAAGAGGTCGCCCAAGCATCTGGTTCAGTTAATGGCATTCCCATCAGGTAAATCCATCGATTGTGGAGAAATGTGTGAAAAGCTCTCAGAATGCGTACAGTTGGCAAGTGTGATTTTTTACTTAATGTAGCTTAACCATTTTCTTGAGGGTTGTTGGTACATGTTCCAATGTGCCCATCAATGGCATCGTTTTAGGAATTCAGTAAAGCCATGCTTTTACACTGAAACGAAGGTAAAAACTTTTATGATGCATACATTATTTAAAGACAAGCATTATTAATATCATCAGACTACTATGTCTTAGCTCCTGACAGGGGAAGATGTGCATATGAAGGGTATAAAAGGATCATTATTCAAATGACTGCAACAACTCAAAGCAAGTTTATTGTAAGCCTCATAAGACATTTGTAGTGAAATATGAACTCACAAGAAAACAAACCAGAATAAGGACACGGCAAAACAAATATGCACAAACAGACTGAGATACAGAGGGAATAGAAATTAAACACGCTGGATCACGTTAAACCTCTGAACAACCTAAGCTCCAGATCTGAGCTGATAAGCTGTCACTGGGAATTTCTTCAAATTGGTTCATCTGGAACGGTAGTCAGTTAGGTAACACGGTGTACTGAACAGAAACACATTACTGGAGCTGTTGAATTTTGAAATATGTAAAATATCAAGCTGTTGAACCGTGAGATTCCAAGATGAAATTGCAAAACATGGAGGAAGGTAAGGCAAAAACAGGAGGGGGGTGTGGTGAAGCGCACACATACAAATTACATTGGATTTTGGTGAACAAATATGTATCAGTATCTTATTCTTCCCCCCCCCCCCCCCCCCCCACCATTTCCCCAAAACTACAACTTTGTCAAAAGTTGGTTTGAATGTATGTTCCAATGCTCTAAGTCTTAGTTCATAAGTTCATAAATTATAGGAGCAGAATTAGGCCATTCGGCCCATCATGTCTATTCCACCATTCAATCGTGGCTGATCGATCTTTCCCTCTCAACCCCATTCTTCTGCCTTCTCCACATAATCCCTGACACCCACACGAATCAAGAATCTGTCAATCGCCACCCTAAAAATATTCATTGACTTGGCCTTCACAGCCTTCTGTGGCAATGAATAATTCCACAGATTCGCCACCCTGACGAAATAAATTCCTCCTCATCTCCTTTCTAAAGGTATGTCCTTTTATTCTGAGGGTATGGCCTCTGGTCCTAGACTCTCCCACTAGTGGAAACATCCTCTACACATCCACTCTATCCAGGCCTTTCACTATTTGGTAAGTTTCAATGAGGTCCACCCTCACCCTTCTAAACATAGTTCGGAGATTTAACCACAGTGGTGCTCCAAGGATCTATGCTGGAACGTTAGATGGTTGTGATGTACATTCATAGCTTGAATATGAATGTAGGAGGTATAATGTTTGTTGAAGATATGAAAATCGGTGGTGTTGTAGATAACAGATTAAGTGGGCTGAGGTGCCGTGGAATAGAGATTGGCTCGGATGTTGTCAAATGGAATTTAATCTTGACAAATGCAAACTGATGCATTTTAGATGGGGACGAGAGTGGGATATGCATGATACATGGTAGAGGTCTGAAGAAGGGTTGTGACCCAAAACATCACCAATCCATGTTCTCCATGGATTCTGCGTGACACACTGAGTTACGCCAGCATTGTTTGTCCCACACGGTAGAGAAAGTTTTAAGGAACTTGGGGCACACGTTCCAGGATGTGGCAGCACAAGAGGAGAAGATAGTGAAGGGAGGCACAGGGGCGCAGCGGTAGAGTTGCCGCCTTACAGGGCCAGAGACCCAGGTTTGATGCTGACTATGGGTGCTGTCTGTACGGAGTTTGGACATTCTCTCTGTGACCGAATAGGTTTTCATAGCGTCATAGAGTCATAGAGTGATACAGTGTGGAAACAGGCCCTTCGGTCCAACTTGCCCACACTGGCCAACATGTCCTAGCTACACTAGTCCCACCTGCCTGCGTTTGGTCCACATCCCTCCAAACCTGTCCTATCCATGTACCTGTCCAACTGCTTCTTAAATGTTGAGATAGTCCCAGCCTCTACTACCTCCTCTGGCAGCTTGTTCCATGCACCCACCACCCTTTGTGTGAAAAAGTTACTCCTCAGATTCCTATTAATTCACCTTAACCAATTGTCCTCGATTCACCTACTCTGGACAAGAGACTCTGTGCATCTACCTGATCTATTCCTTTCATGATTTTATACACCTCTGCAAGATCACCCCTCATCCTCCTGCGCTCCAGGGAATCCCACCCTACTCAACCTCTCGCTATAGCTCAAACCCTTTGGTCCTCGTAAATCTTCTCTGTACTCTTTCCAGCTAGAAATCATCTTTCCAATAACGGTGCCCAGAACTGAACACAATACTCTAAATGCGTTCTCACCAACGTCTTATACAATTGCAACATGACCTCCCAACTTCTATACTCAATGCTCTGACTGATGAAGGCCAATGTACCAAAAGCTTTTTTGACCACCTTATCTACCTGCAACTCGACCTTCTCGGAACCATGCACCTGCACTCCTAGATCTCTCTGCTCTACAACACTACCCAGAGTCCTGCCATTCACTGTGTAGGTCCTGCCCATGTTAGACTTCCCAAAATGCAACACCTCACATTTCTCTGTATTAAATTCAATCAACCACTCCTCACCCACCTGGCCAATTAATCAAAATCCTGCTGCTATTTTTCACAACCATCTTCACTATCTGCAAAACCACCCACTTTTGTATCATTAGCAAACTTGCTAATCTTACCATGTATGTTCTCATCCAAATCATTGATGTAGATGACGAAGAATAACGGGCCCTGCACTGAATCCTGAGGCACACCACTAGTCACAGGCCTCCAGTTCGAGAAGCAACCTTCCACCATCACCCTCTGATTCCTTCCATGAAGCCAATTTTTAATCCATTCAGCTATATCTCTTCTTGGATCTTATGCGATATAACCTTCCAGAACAGCCTACCATGGAGAACCTTGTTGAATGTCTTACTGAAGTCCATGTACACAACATCAACAGCTCTGCCCTCATCTAACGTTTTGGTCACATTTTCAAAAAGCTCAATCAGATATGTGAAACACGACTGCCCACATATAAAACCATGCTGACTATCCCTAATCATCCCTTGTCCATCCAAATGCCTGTATATCCTATCTCTCAGAATACCCTCTAGTAACATTCCGACTACAGATGTTAAGCTCCTGTTGATGTTTCCTCCCACATTCCAAAGACCTGCAGGTTTGTAGGTTAATTGGTTTCTGTAAATTGTCCCTGGTATGTAGGATGGAACTAATGTACAGGGATGGATGGTTGGCACGGACTTGGTGTGATGAAGGGCCTGTTTCCACGCTGTATCTCTAAAACATCTAAACTAAGGCATGCCTTCAATGACCATAGCATAAAATATAAGAGCTGGCATGTTTTGTAGAAACTTTCTATAACAGTGCTTTGGCCACACAGGGAGTATGGTGTGCAGTTCTAGCCAGAGGTGGCCAACAGCACGACATTGAAGACCCCCAAGGCATAGAAGGCCGCACACCCATTGCAGGCAAGTGGAGTTGGTGCAGGTAGATACAATGGGTGATGAGGACAGGGTGGGCGGAAGGGCCTGTTTCTGTGCTGTGCAACTCGACGTCTCTGATTTACGTTGATGCTGATGATGGTACTTTATTGCCACATGTACCTAGCTACAGTGAAATTCTTTGTTTTTGCATACAACGTACGGGAAAGAGTCGCCACAAAGGCAGTGACAAAGTTACTAAGGGTCCCCCTTAGTTCTCGCCCCCTCCCACGCCGGGTCGCCCTTACTTGTTGGCGACACAGCCCATCCACCTCGGCCCGACTATTCATACTCTGCTGCATCGTCCAAGGGAACAGCTGTTGAACAAAGACTATGTCTACCTCCTCATGTGGGGATGAAGGATACCATGGCATCGTAAGGGGCTGCAATGGACTCAGTTGCAGAATCGCATCTTTCTGTGCAGTAAAATACCAATATTAATCCCCCACTTTATCTTTCTCCGTCACAGTTTAGTAGGCTATTCCCAGCTTTCTGTCTGTGGAGTTTACCATATCCAGTTGGTTGCTACATTTCCCACATTATAACAGGGACTACAACACAAAGAAATACCTCACTGACAGTAAGCTGCTTCAGTCGTCTTGAAAGGTGAAGCTTTTTTGTTTCTTTTAGCTCCATTGCTCCACAACAGTGCTGTTGTGATTTGCGATTCTAGGAGGCAGCACAGTGGTGCAGCGGTAGAGTTGCTGCCTTACAGCGCTAGAGACCTGGGTTCAATCCTGACCACGGGTGCTGTCCGTACGGAGTTTGTACTTTCTCCCTGTGACCACAAGGGTTTTCTCCGGGTGCTCCGGTTTCCTCCCACACTCCAAAGACGTGCAGGTTTCAAGGTTAGTTGGCTGCGATAAAATTGTAAGTTCTCCCTGGTGTGTAGGATGGTTCTAGTGTATGGAGTGACCACTGGCTTGGTGCAGGCTCAGGGGGCCGAAGCGGCTTGTTCTGAGCTTTAAGTCTAAGGTCTATTTTGTTTCACATATTGGAAAGATGTGGAAGTAGAAATAATGAGGGCGTTAAGCATGTTTTCTGAAAGAATCTGGCAGGAGAAAATGCTTCCTCTCAAAATTTGATATCATGACTTCCACATTTGGCACCTCCTCCACAGAAGCCTGGGACGTGAATATACACTGGCAGTTTCAATCAGAGCCAAAGATGATGTTGAGCAAGATCTAGCTGGCAGCTGCACACCTGTGGCCAGCAGGTGCATGCCCTGATGCAGACCAGCGAGAGTCAATTGCTAAAAAGACAGCAACCATATTCCTCAGGAAACAGCCAGCATTCCTAAATGCACATAAACAAGTGACAGGAATTCTTGCAGCAAAACCTCCACCCATGAAATGCAGAGAGCAAATGTTAAAAATAAATTAACAGCCACATAATAAAAGTCACTTCCAACGCAAATCTGACACTTCATTTCACAGCCAAATACTAACACAGATAGCCCAGTGGTGCAGAGGTGGAGTTGCTGTCTTACAGCACCAGAGACTCAGGTTCAATTCTGACCACAAGCGCTGTCTGTACGGAGTTTGTCCGTTCACCCTGTGACCGTGTGGGTTTTCTCTGGGCACTCCTGTTTCCACCCACATTCCAAGGACATGTACGTTTGTAGGTTAATTGGCTTCTTTAAATTGCCCCTAGTGTGTCGGATGTGAAACTGAGATAATATGGAACTAGTATACAGATTGATCTGTGCAGACCCGGTGGGCCGAAGGGCCTGTTTCAACGCTGTATCGCTGAAGGATGATTTTATGGAGGCATATATGGATAGGGATAATGTGTAGTCTTTCTCCCTGGGTATAAGAATTAATTACTGGAGGGGATATGTTTAAGGTGAGAGGAGAAAAACAATAACCTGAGGGTTCTTAGAGAGGAAGGTGGGTCTATGGAACCGGTTGCCAGATAAAGTATTTGAGGCAGATACTGCCACCATTTACGAGATATTTGGATGGGTACATCAATAGGAAGGGTATAGAAGGAGAGATGCTAGGTGCAGTCAAGTGGGACTAGCTTGAATGGGACATCTTGGTTGATGGAAGATTTGGGTCGAAGGGCCTATAACCGTATGAGTCTACATGAGCTTCCATGTGTGCCGGTATTGGCTGGCTAAGTTAAGGCTCTACATCACAGCTTTGTCTACTGAGTGTGTTGATATTAGATTTACTCAAAACTGATATCCTTTTTTTTTATATACGTGAAAACTCATAAACCAATACCCAAAGATATTAAGCAAAGAACTGAATGAAAAACGTACCATCATCCTATTTTGTCTCTATATTTCTCTATTTGTTGTTAGCATGAAAGCAAAGCATATATCCAAACCAGAGCTGTTCTCAGCAATATGTAATATGCAATATGCAATACGCATTCCAGAACTGAAATGGTTATTGCTGAAAACATACAAAAGCTACCCTTGACATTTCCCTGCGTTTTGTTGCTATGCTGTTGACATTTTGTTTTGTTTTTTTCTTTCCCCAGCCTTTCTTTGTAATGAATGAGTTTTTTGGTAGAAAATTGTATTTCTGATTTAAATTGAAGGAAATTCAAAACCAGATCAGATTAAGCACACTTACATCTTATTTTGCAGCAAAATTAATTTCATATTTTATTCACAGTTGTAGAATTAAAAAAATTAACAGGACAATCATTTCATTCCAATGTTCTTCTTAAGAAGAGCTGCATATTTTTAGAATGGCTATATTTATTTTTAATTCAGTAATCCTATCAAAGATTTTGCCAGCAATTCATTTACTTTCAATTTACTATGAAATAAACATAATTAAGAATAAACTATCTCTCTGCACATGCTTTATTCTTGGGTCTATGAACAAATTGACAAATTCTTTCCACCATTGCAAAAGTGTTTTCCATGGAGATAAGGTGAGAGACCATTGATTATAAATTACAATGTGGCAGGTATTAATGAATAGAACCCTTGAGAACAGACAAGAATGCAGGAGTTCATAGCTTGTATTATCTTAATTGTAGCATAATGAACACTACAATAATGCTGGTGAACAGAGAGCAATTTAATGTATCAGAACTTGGCTTTGGCTTTAGTTAGTGGGAGGCATGGTGGCGCAGCGGTAGAGTTGCTGTGTTACAGTGCTTGCAGCGCCGGAGACCCGGGTTCGATCCTGACTACAGGTGCTGTCTGTACGGTGTTTGTACGTTCTCTCCATGACCGCATTAATTTTCTCCAAGATCTTCGGTCTCCTCCCACAATGCAAAGACGTATAGGTATGTAGGTAAATTGTAAAAATTGTCCCTAGTATGCGTAGGATAGTGTTAATATGCAAGATAATTGGTCGGCGCGGACCTGGTGGGCCGAAGATCCTGTTTCCACGCTGTATCTCTAAACTAAACTAAACTTGTGTGGTATACTCAATGGAACTTCAACCCAATTTGCCTTCTCAGTTTCCCAGTCGGGTTGAAGTCTTCAACTTGCTTCCTCTAACTGGAGTTTCGGAGAATGAGAGGTGTTCTCAGTGAGACACGCTATCTCCTATGAACTGTCGACCGAGGACATGCAGAGGAGATGTTTTCCCCGAGTTGGGTGTCCAGAGTCAGGTAACTACAGTCTAAACAAAAGCGATGGGCTGTTCAGGACAAAGATGACAAGAAACGTCTTCAGCCACAGTAAACCTTTGCAATTCTTTAGCAAAGGGCTGTAGAGACTCAGTTGCTGCGACAGGTAGACGTTAAGGGAATCAAGGGATTGTGGGGTAAGTGCAGAAATATGGTTCATGGGTAAAAGATCGGTGATAATCTCATGGAATGGTGGAGTTAGCACAGTAGGCCAAATGGCCCACACTTGCTTCAATTACTGACGTACACTTAGCTTCATTCATAGATGAGGACTAACACACCGTGCACTGAAAAGCTTTTCCTTTCAATGCCTTAGTTCAATAGTTCAATGGTTCTTTATTGTCACTTATGCACCGCACATCATATCATATCATATACATACAGCCGGAAACAGGCCTTTTCGGCCCTCCAAGTCCGTGCCGCCCAGTGATCCCCGTACATTAACACTATCCTACACCCACTAGCGACAATTTTTACATTTACCCAGCCAATTAACCTACATACCTGTACGTCTTTGGAGTGAACACCTGCACAGTGAAATTCTTTTTGCATAGCTCACATATGCACAATCACCATATCTGAATATTTTAGCGCCATTTACAAATGAAAAAGTCCAATGTCCACTGTCTGGTCCAGGTGCTGGATGTACTGGAACACCTCCGATCCAGGTAGGCCCAATATGCCCCAGGCTTAATTAAGGAGGTTGGTTGGAATCAGGCGGCTTTCAAATATTCAAAAATATCAATTCAAATGATTGAAAAACATAACATTGATTAAAAATTCAAAATCGCTAAATAAAATAACTTTAGAAACCCCCTCACCTACATCCACCTATTACCGATGGTTTACAAAAGAAGACACAAAGTGCTGAAGGAACGCAGCGGCTCAGGCAGCATCCCTGGAGAACAAGGCCAATCTGAATAGGGTGAGTCTGAAGAAGGGTCCCAACCCAAAACATCACTCACAGCATCCATGTTCTCCAGGGCTGTTGCCTAACCCCCTGAGTTGCTCCAGCACGGTGTGCCTTTTTTTGTCCAACTAATACCTACCAGGCTTTCTCTTGTCCCTCTTCTTTCCCAGCTTGTTTCTTCCATGTTCATGAGAGATGCTGCCTGGCCCACTGAATCACTCCAGCACTTTGTGTCCTTTTTTGTAATTAACTATTTTGTCACTTGCTTTCAATCTGCAGGCCAGGCATGCCCATTGAAACCAATGGGGTTCTGATCCTGTGCAGGAGGAGCCCAGCAGCTGAGCGGAGCAAGAGAAGAGATCATTAGGTCATAAGTGATAGGAGTAGAATTAGGCCATTCGGCCCATCAAGTCTTCTCCGCCATTCAATCATGGCTGGTCTATTTCTCCCTCCTAACCCCATTCTCCGGCCTTCTCCCCATAGATTCTGACACCTGTACTAATCAAGAATCTATCAATCTCTGACTTTAAAGTACTCACTGTCTTGGCCTCCACAGCCTTCTGTGGCAAAGAATTCCACAGATACTACATGCCATTCCATAGGCCTTGAAATTCTGTATTTGATTCACATGGGTGGAAATGCAATTAAAAGCAGATGCTTCATGTGCATGTTTGTTACCTTTCCTTTAAGAATAAACTACCTACGTGGGCGGCACAGCTGGTAGAGTGCTGCCTCAGTGCCAGAGACCCGAGTTCAATCCTGGCTACAGCTGCTGATTGTATGGAATTTGTACGTTTTCCCTGTGACCGCCTGGATTTTCTTCAGGTCCTCCGGTTTTCTCCTCCATCCCAAAGACGTGCAGGTTTGTAGGTTAATTGGCTTTTGCACCTTGTGCCCAGTGTGTAGGTTGCAGAAGTGGGATAAAATGGAACTAGTGTATGGGTGATCAATGGCTGGCACGTACTCAGTGGGCCTGAAGACCTGTTTTCACACTGTATCTCTAAACTAATCCATTCATCAGATTTTAAATTCAATAGCAGCTTTAATAAAACCAGTCTGAAGAAGGGTTCCGATCCGAAAGGTCATCTATTCCTTTTCCCCAGAGATGCTGCCTGACCCACTGAGTTACTCTAGCACCTTGTGTCTATCAGCAGCTTTAATAAAGCTTGCCCGCAACATGAATGCTTCCCTTCTTGTTTCGTGGCTAATGCCAGTGGATAAGCTCGCTCTAATAATGAGGCACAAAAGAAAAATCTAATGACAAGTGATGAATCTCTGGCATATACTGTCCGCTCCAACACCACTGAATCCGACAGAACTGCCTAACACATTCACGCCCGTAGTGTAAAAGGAATCAGAACTCATCAGTAATCCTTGTAAGTCAAAAGACATTGACCTCACTAGCTCCAGAAATGAGGTTTCCTGATCTCTGACCAACCTTTTATCAGCACTGCCCTTTAAGATGCAAAGCAGCCAAGGGATGCCGGGCTCCCTGCAGTCACTATCAAGGTGCATTGTACATCACAAGCATTCTGGCTGCTTCACCCCAGGGCTACTGTTAATGGATGGAAAGGAGATGAGATTACTAACATTCAAAATATATTCATTAGCGGGATGGCAGGGTCAAAATAATGCTTGGATAAATGCCCTGCGCACCATCTATAAATTGAAAAAAAATCTCATTATATATTTCCCTTAATAAACAAAAACCCACGGCAATGCATACAAAACAAAATACATTTGGACTGGGGGGAAAGTACCGCAGCCTTGTACAAAGGCCTTCCGTGTTACAAAGTGTGGTAGTTATTTCATAAAGCATATCTGGTTGAAAATAAATTATTAATAGTAAAGCATCTTTATAAAGAAGGACTTGCATTTATATATCACTTTTCACAACCCTGGTATTTTAAAAACTAATTAAGGATATTATGGCTAATTAAGTGTGGGGGGGGGGGGGGCGGGGGCGGGGGCAGTGGCACAGTTACGCAGCGGTAGAGTTGCTGCCTTACATCGGCAGACTCTCAGGTTCAATCCTGACTACAGGTGCTGTCTGTACGGAGTTTGCACGTTCTCCCAGTGACCACATGGGCTTTCTCTGGGTGCGCCAGTTTCCTCTGACACTTCAAAGGTTTGTAGGTTAATTGGCTTCGATAAAAGTGGGAATTGCCCCTAGTGTCCAGGGTAGAGCTAGTGTATGCGGCGATTCACTGGCCCACAGACTACCTTCTGCACCGTGACAATTCTGCAATGGGTCCTTCAGTACGACACTAAATGCCAGCAGGAAATTTTATCCTCCGCTCTCTGGTTGCCAGTACTGGCATGTGGCATGTTCATTTCGTTTAGTTTGGAGATACAGTGCGGAAACATGCCCTTCGGCCCACTGAGTCTGTGCTGACCAGCGATCCCCGTACACTCATACTATCCTACACACTAGGGACAACTTACAATTTTTACCAAAGCCAATTAACCTACAAACCTATATGGCTTTGGAGTGTGGGAGGAAACTGGAGCACTCTGATAAATCCACATAGTCACGGGGAGAATGTACTAACTCTGTACAGACAGCACCCGTAGTCAGGATCAAACCCGGGTCTCTGGCACTGTAAGGCAACAACTCTACCACTGCGCCACCGTGCCGCCCATAAGTAATTTACTTTGGAGTGCTAACATCAAATGGGGAACATAGACTCGTTCAGCACAGGAACAAGCCCTTCAGACCACAATGCCATGTTGAACATGATGCCAGGTTAAACTAATCTCCTCTGCCCCCATGTTATCCATTTACCTCCAATTCCCTGCATACCCATGTGCTTATCTAAAGGCTTTTAAAAGGCCACTATTATATCCGCCTCCACCACGACCCCTGGCAGCATGTTCCATGCAGTCCCTACACATCCCCTTTAAATTTTGCCTTCCTCACCTTAAAGGTAAGCTATCTATTTTTTAACAGTTCCACTTTGAAAAAAGGTTCCGACTGCCCTCCCTGTCTATGCCTCTCATCATTTTTTTATACGATCAGGTCTCCCCTCAACCTTTTTGGTCTCCGGAGAAAACAATCTAAATTTGTCCAACTAATGTGTTCTTTTTTGTATGACTGCTATGTAGTTTCGTTCTGTACCTTGGTACCGAATGACAAATAAAGCTCTGTTATACTGTTATAACCCCTAATCCAGGCAGAGCATGCTGTGGGTTTTGTGATTACTCAGACATTTTCAAAACTGCATTCGGGGAAGGATAATGAGATTCCTGTACATTTATACTGTTGATTGCTTTGATTGAAAACTAAATAATTATACGAAGCATCAAATAACATGGCAGATGCAAAGCTCTTCAATATCTGACAAAGTGCATCGACTGATTATTCAAATCTTTGATTGATAAGGGTTTCATTATAGAACTGCATCATGCCTATTTTGAATTTGAGGTTCTGAAATAAATCAGTCACTTTGAAAATTACTGGGAGCTAGCAACTGACTCCAGCAAATTGGAAATCACATTTAAAGGGTCTTGACAACTGACCTTAGAGGAAGTAAATCACATTTCTGCTTGGTCAGCAATGTTATTGGAGTAAAATAACAGTAATCCGCTTTGGGGTTGTTTGGAAGTGTGGATGGTTTAACAACTGGATGGCTCACCATCACATTGTTTCCAGTGCTCCCTTTAAATACATTGGGCTTTAGTTATTTTTTAGTTTTAGAGATATAGCATGGACACAGGCCCTTCGGCGCACCGAGACCACGCCAACCAGTGATCACCCCAAACCCACTATCCTATGCCCACTAGGGACAATTTACGATTTTTACCAAAACCAATTAACCTACAAACCTGTACGCCTTTGGAGTTTGGGAGGAAACTGGAGCACCCGGAGAAAACCCACGGGGTCAGTTCAGTTCAGTTTAGTTTATTGTCACGTGTAACGAGGTACAGTTAAAATCTTTTGTTGCGTGCCAACCAGCCTTCAGAAACTCAATACGATTGAGCTGTTCACAGTGTACAGATAGAACGTACAAACTCCGTACACCACCCGTAGTATGGATCGAACTCGGGTCTCTGGCGCTGTAAGGCAGCAACTCTACCGCTGCGCCACCGTTCCGCCCTTGGGCTCTTTTTACCATTCTTAATTTAATCTCACTGAACCCTTATTTCCAGTACTCCCTCTAAAGAACAAGCAATCTGTCGGACGAGACACAGGAAGCTTCAGATGCTGGAATCTTGAGCACAACACAAAGTTCTGGAGAACCTCATTGGGTCAGGAAACATTTGTGGAGGAAAATGGACAGTCAAAGTTTTGTTTCTCTGTATAAACTCACCGAGCTCACTGGAAAATCCAACATATTACTGTGCAACATCTAAAATGAATGAATTAAAAGAGAGGTCAATGGTCAATGGTTCTTTATGGTCAATGGTTGACTTTAATGGAGGTACTGCACTACAAACTGCCTTGGGACTTCAGGCTTTGTTTTGTTTTTGCACTATATTGGGGTTTTCATTCGTTGAACTTTTTATTTTTTTATGTTTGTGCATTATATTTTCTATTGGAATACTCTGTTTACAAACCTGTTGTGCTGCTGCAAGTAAGAATTTCATTGTTCCATTTTGGTACATAGGACAATAAAATGCTTGAGGTAGGAGTACTAATAGAAGCAATATCCAACAGTCTGGAAAATCTGCTCATCCAGTACCACTAAACTACTGACCATGGGTTATTTGGGTTTTGCTATCAGGTGTGTTTTAAGTGCAAACTGGTATTAGTCAAGGTAAATCATTCTTTAACAGAGATCAAACAGAACAAAAATCCTGTGAATTTATTGTATGGAATCAGCAGAGTTTTGATCATGTTATGATTTATTGGCGGTAAAATCTGTGATCATTCCAATGAACGCCTCTGATCGGCTGAATCGAAGTCCAGAGGACATAGGTTTAAGGTGAAGGGGGAAAGATTTAATAGGAATCTGAGGGGTAACTTTTTTACACAAAGGGTGGTGGGTGTATGGAACAAGCTGCCAGAGGAGGTAGTTGAGGCTGGGACTATACAAACGTTTAAGAAACAGTTAGACAGGTACATGGACAGGACAGGTTTGGAGGGATATGGACCAGGTGGGACTAGTGTAGCTGGGACATGTTGGCCGGATTGGGCAAGTTGGGCCGAAGGGCCTCTTTCCACACTGTATCACTATGACAGTAAAATCTGTGATCATCTAATCAACGCTCTGATTCGCTGTAAAATCTGTACTTGTGTCAGTGATCGTTAAATTGAATGCTGCTGATTGGCTAGAAAATCTGTGTTCATTACAATGATTCTGGTTGGATGTAAGATCTGTGATCGTGACAATATGAATTTGTCAAGAGTCACGAGTGTTTTATTGCCATATGTTCCAGACAGAACAACAAAACTCTTACTTGCAGCAGCACGTGTAAACACAGTCCCTCTGTAAGCAGCATAATAAACGAGACATTAAAGTACAGTGTGTGATTCGGATTGGATGTGAAAGCCATGGTGGTTGCCAAGTCTCTGTTCTGCAGGTAATGCCGTTGTTCAGTCTTGTTGGAAGTCCTTTGTAAACTGAAGAAGGGCACAATCCATGAGAAACAACGAGATGAAAGGGCGTTTACGCAAATCCATTCTCCCCCCATTTTCGAATGGTCTCATGTGCAAAATCAAGGAAGCACCGCAAACACATAGCTTCTACAATCTAAACAACAAGATTACAAATCTATCAGATGTGATCTAGAGCCAAAATGTAGACCATCCAATATGTGTCAGAAAATAACAAATGGCGGTTCATGTAATGAGCTGATTATAAAAATACTATCTCTAGATTGTGACTACAAATTAGAGGAGATGAAAGATGCCTTTTTATAAAGAACAACATATTGGAATACCGACTATTATTTTGCTCAAAGGTAGTGCCTCATGCGCTCATAATTAAAGCTTTTTTTTGCCCGTAAATGTTCTCTTCATTGAATAATTATAAGCATGATATTAATTAAATTATTAGCATAACAGTCATATTAGGTTTACCAATGAATGGATTCTAACAGGAATACAATGCCTCACTTCTCTTTGGTGCCTGCTCATTAATGTGTCCCTAGTCTCCAATTATTCTCAACCTTCAATAACCTTGAATTACTTTGTCTAAATACCAACAGCATATTTTAAATGGTAAATAAATTACTACAATAATTTTGAGATCCATTTCAACAAGAGACCACCGTTATGATATTTCACTCACATTCTTAACGTATCAAGTATTGAGTGTATTGACGGTTTTAAAGAAATAATTATGATACTTAGAGACCAGCATAATCCTTTGCCAAATAAATCATTTATAAATTCCAGGGCTAAGATGAAAAGCTTTGTCAATGTTATCTAATGTCATTTTCCTGTTCAAAGCACATTACCCTCTTCTAAAATATCATGAGTCTCTAAACTCCAGGCACTTTGTGTGGGGGATTGAACAGGTGTGCCAAGAAGTTAAATATCTTGATCTCCCCGCTCTTTAAAACTATTTTCAAGTTTATCCAGATATTTCTGAAAGTGGGGGGGTTACGAAGATCACAGCTTTTTAGACGTACACTCAGTTCACCTTGTGGTCTGTGTGATCTCCTAGTTTCCAAGCATTCCCTTCCCATTCCCATTCTGACCTTTCTGTCCTGGACCTCCTCCACTGTCAGAGTGAGGCCACACGCAAATTGGAGGAGCAGCACCTCACATTTCATTTGGGCAGCTTACAAGACAGTGGAATGAAGGCTGAGTTCTCTCATTTCAAGTAACTAATTTCCTCTCTCCACCCCCCTCCCCCACCCTCGTTGTCCTACTGGTTCCATCCTACTAGTTCCACTGTTCGCACCCTTGTGTCCCTTTGTTATCACCTCTTCCCCAGCCAACAATGAATGGGCCATCTGTTGCCGGCCCTGCTTTGTTCTGGCCTTTTCTTACCCCTCCACTTCCCTCCCCACTACTTTCAGTCTGAAGAAGGATCGCGACCCGAAACATCACCCTTCTTCTTTCTCCGGAGATGCTGCCTGAACCGCTGGGTAACTCCATCTTTTGATCGTATGATTATTGGGCTTGTGTGTAGGAAGTTATTAACCTAGAACAGATTATGTATGAGGTCTTGAAAGTTCCCAGTTGGGAGATACTTTTCCTTTTAAAGAAAATGGATACCACAAGTAGCCCCAGCATTGGCTCTCCATCCACCTCTTGAATGTTGTCATTGGATCCACTTCCACCGGCAACTCGTTACAGATAACCGACCGCTTTCAGTGCACAATGGGACGGCACAGTGGCGCAGCGGTAAAGGTCTTGCCTCACAGCACCAGGGAGCCGGGTTGCATCCTGACTGTGGGTGCTGTCAGTGCGGAGTTTGTACTCCCTGTTCTCCCTGTGACAATGTGGGTTTTCTCTGGGTGCTCTGGTTTCCTCCTACATTCCAAAGACGTGCAGGTTTGTAGGTTAATTAGCTTTGGTAAATTGTCCCCAGTGAGCAGTATTGAAATAGTATATGGACGATCGCTGGTTGCAGTGGACTTGGTGGGTCGAAGGGACTGTTTCCAGGCTGTATTAAACTAAACTATTTAAAGTGATGGCACAGTGTTTGTGAGCTGAAGGGGCAGTTCTTCTGCTGCACTGTTGTATGTTCTATGTAAAACATAGTCCGTTGAAGATTGTACCTGGAGGGTCTTGACCCGAAATGTCACCTATATCTTTTCTCCTGAGATGTTGCCTGACCATCTGAGTTATTCCAGCTTTTTGTGTCCATCTTCGGTGTAAACCAGCATCTGCAGTTCCTTCCTACACATGTGTTGTGTAGTGTTCAAGCACCTGATGGTTACTGAGAAGAAGCTGTCGTGAATATAGTGGTCATTAGTTTTAGGCTCCTGTACTTTCCCCTCCGTGGTAGCTGTGAAATGAGAGCATGACCAGTGTGGCGTGCACTTTTGATGGTAGACAATAGACAATAGGTGCAGGAGTAGGCCATTCGGCCCTTCGAGCCAGCACCGCCATTCAATGTGATCATGGCTGATCATTCTCAATCAGTACCCCGTTCCTGCCTTCTCCCCATACCACCTGACTCCGCTATCCTCAAGAGCTCTATCTAGCTCTCTCTTGAATGCATTCAGAGAATTGGCCTCCACTGCCTTCTGAGGCAGAGAATTCCACAGATTCACAACTCTCTGACTGAAAAGTTTTTTCCCCATCTCAGTTCTAAATGGCCTACTCTCTTATTCTTAAACTGTGGCCCCTTGTTCTGGACTCCCCCAACATTGGGAACATGTTTCTTGCCTCTAACGTGTCCAACCCCTTAATAATCTTATACGTTTCGATAAGATCCCCTCTCATCCTTCTAAATTCCAGTGTATACAAGCCTAGTCACTCCAGTCTTTCAACATATGACAGTCCTGCCATTCCGGGAATTAACCCAGTAAACCTACGCTGCACGCCCTCAATAGCAAGAATGGTACTGGCTTCTTTTTGGAGGCAGCGCCTCCTGTAGACCCCTGAGCTGGTGGGAAGGTCAATAACTGTGATAGACTGGACAATATCAAACACTCTCTGTAACCTTTGTTTCTGTGCATCCAGGTTATTGAACCAGGCTGTGATGCAACCAGTCAGCATATAACATTCTGTACAGCACCACTACTTCCTTAGAAGGCTTAGGTAGTTCGGCATGTCCCCAACAACTCTCACCAACTTCTACAGATGCACCTCAGCAACATCCCAGGCAAATCGTAGAAACAAAGAACAGCATTTGCTGGTTCATACCAAAGACAGGCACAAAGTGCTGGGGTAACTCAATGGGTTAAGCAGCATCTCAGGAGAAAAAGGATGGATTAAGTTTTGGGTCAGGACCCTTCTTCAGACTGTAATCTTCTAGTCTGAATATGGGTCCCGACCTAAAATGTCACCCATCCTTTTTTCTCCAGAGATGCTGCCCTGACCCGCTGAGTTACTCCAGCACTTTGTGCCCATCCCTGGTGAATCTCCACTTTCAGGGAATTATGAACTTGCACTCCAAGATCCCTCTGTACATCAGTGCTCCTAAAGTCCCTGTCATTAAATCCACATGCCCTACCAAAATTTGATCTCCCAAAGTGCATTACCTCACAATCTTCTAAATTAAATAGCTCTATGCCCGACCGCATCAATAGACAATAGACAATAGACAATAGGTGCTGGAGTAGGCCATTCAGCCCTTCGAGCCAGCACCGCCATTCAATGCGATCATGGCTGATCACTCTCAATCAGTACCCCGTTCCTGCCTTCTCCCCATACCCCCTCACTCCGCTATCCTTAAGAGCTCTATCCAGCTCTCTCTTGAAAGCATCCAACGAACTGGCCTCCACTGCCTTCTGAGGCAGAGAATTCCACACCTTCACCACTCTCTGACTGAAAAAGTTCTTCCTCATCTCCGTTCTAAATGGCCTACCCCTTATTCTTAAACTGTGGCCCCTTGTTCTGGACTCCCCCAACTTTGGGAACATGTTTCCTGCCTCTAATGTGTCCAATCCCCTAATTATCTTATATGTTTCAATAAGATCCCCCCTCATCCTTCTAAATTCCAGTGTATACAAGCCCAATCGCTCCAGCCTTTCAACATACGACAGTCCCGCCATTCCGGGAATTAACCTAGTGAACCTACGCTGCACGCCCTCCATAGCAAGAACATCCTTCCTCAAATTTGGAGACCAAAACTGCACACAGTACTCCAGGTGCGGTCTCACCAGGGCCCGGTACAACTGTAGAAGGACCTCTTTGCTCCTATACTCAACTCCTCTTGTTATGAAGGCCAACATACCATTGGCTTTCTTCACTGCCTGCTGCACCTGCATGCTTCCTTTCATTGACTGATGCACTAGGACACCCAGATCTCGTTGAACTCCCCCTCCTCCTAACTTGACACCATTCAGATAATAATCTGCCTTTCTATTCTTACTTCCAAAGTGAATAACCTCACACTTATCTACATTAAACTGCATCTGCCATGTATCCGCCCACTCACACAACCTGTCCAAGTCACCCTGCAGCCTTATTGCATCTTCCTCACAATTCACACTACCCCCCAGTTTAGTATCATCTGCAAATTTGCTAATGGTACTTTTAATCCCTTCGTCTAAGTCATTAATGTATATCGTAAATAGCTGGGGTCCCAGCACCGAACCTTGCGGTACCCCACTGGTCACTGCCTGCCATTCCGAAAGGGACCCATTTATCCCCACTCTTTGCTTTCTGTCTGTCAACCAATTTTTCTATCCAAGACAGTACCCTACCCCCAATACCATGTGCCCTAATTTTGCCCACTAATCTCCTATGTGGGACCTTGTCGAAGGCTTTCTGAAAGTTGAGGTACATCCTTATAGAATCTGCTTCCCTCTTTAAATCGCCACCAAATTTTGTGTCAGTCGCAGACTTACTGATGGGCTCCTCCATTGCCAGAATGAGGCCACACGCAGACTGGAGGAACAGCACCTCATATCCCACTGGGGTATTTTTGTAAACTTGGGTTTACAATTGTATCAACCCAATCGTATGAACATTGAATTTTCCAAATGTATATAACTTCTAACAACCCCCCCCCCCTTCCCCACATCCCCTTTCTATCCCGCCCCCCCTCTCATGTGCCCTGCCTAGACTCACTCCTATTTCCCCCTCCCCCTCCCCCTCCACCAATGTTCATTTCTCTGGCTTCACAATTGGCAACTCTTTAATCCTTTTGTCTCACACTTTCTGTTTTTCTTTCATCTCTGTCCTTTGTCCAGAAAACCTACCTTTCAAAACCCCCTCCTCGCCCGTGTCCACCTGCCTTACCTTGTCCTGCCCCTCCTCTCTTCCAGCTTTCCTCCCCCCTTCTCCACTCCCCCATAATCAGTCTACCAAAGGGGTCCCGACCCGAAACATCACCTATACCACGTTCTCCAGGGACGCTGCCTGACCCGCTGAGTTACTCCAGCGCTTTGTGTCTCTATTTCTAATCGTACCATCTACATGTTCGTCCATGTCTATAAATATTACAGTACTTTCAATTACGTGTTTTACAATCTCGCCCCAATACTTCTACACTCTGACAGCTCTCCTTACGGGCATATCCTGCCCTTTAGATTTCAGAGAAATCTGTACCTGCTTTCTTATTTACCTTGAGTACACATATCCTTAACACATGTCGAAACTTTTAATAGAGTATTGTAGTATAAAGTTTTTGTGGTCACCATATATTAGCCATGGACCTTACCGGCGGTAATTTGCAATGATATTTCTTTAAAGAGTGTCAGTAAGCAGCTGTCAGGCAGGGCCTTTTCCCTCCTGATAGAGAGCTGAGCAGCAGATTATTTTCTTATGAGCTCCTGGTGATAAATGCCATTATTTGCTGGAAAGTGAACTCAATGCTACAGAGAAGAGCAGGCCGGCTAATTCACCCCCTGAGAATGCGTACGTTCTTGTTGATGGCAGCTGCCTCTCCTGGCTGAGATGATAACATATCGCTTGGGAAATAATGAGTATTGGATCAGATCTCAGCCATCAATGGCAGTGCTTATTGGAGTTCCAATGATTGAACACCCACAATCTCTTTGAATGATGGAACGGGCTTGAGGAGCTAAATGGCCCTTTCTTGCTCCCAAGTGCTTGCCTTCCTATCGAATAGCGCTACCATATTTGCATTAAATGATAATTCTGCTCCTCATAGAAAGGAATTTTCAAATGGTGTTCCAAACATTATTTCACTTTTTTTTTTCATCTTTAGCTCTGTGAAATCGTTTGGAATTTGGTGACAGTTTTTCATCGGAGAGAATTGTGAAATATCGAATTCCACAGATCTGGCTCTAAGCCCAGAGGATAAAAAACTCCCAACCACAACTGATCTCGTTTGGCAGAAGGGAACTGTTGGTTCTACATATAATAATTGTGCTGATGCAGCAAAGAGGTCAGTGAGCCAGTTAGATTGTGCTCTAATGTCAAAGGGATTGTTGCTTTTGCATGCTGTGCTCTCGAAGTGGTATAACTTTGATCAGAAAGTTTAAAAAAAGCATATTAGAGGTACTTCTTCTACAACAATCACAAACAATATTACATAGATATCCACAAGAAATCACTGCGTTTCATTCAAGGATCATGGTCTTTGCTTCAAGGTCACTCCTCAGGTTAATCTCGCGGTCACAATGGATAGAAAATGTTTAGAGGGATATGAGCCAAATGAGCCGGCAGGTGGGACTAGTTTAGATGGGGCATCTTGGTCGGCAGTCTGAAGAAGGGTCTCGACCTGAAACATTACACATTCCTTCGCTCCGGAGATGCTGCCTGACCTGCTGAGTTACTCCAGCATTTTGTGCTACCTTGGTTGGCATGGTCATCTTGAGCTGATGGGTTCGTTTCCACGCTGTATGAGTCTATGACTCCATCTATATAATGCTCCACAAATAAAGGCCATCAATCCGCATATTGGCACGTTTGACTTTCCCATCCCTTACTTCACAAGTTGCTACCAAACATTTACTATTTTCTCCATCCATTGGTATTTTCCTGGATGAATCAAGATGCAAACGTTAGAAGGCATTGAAATGCAGAAACAGGCCTTTTGGCCCACCGAATCCATGCCCGACCATCGATCACACTTTCATACTACTTCTATGTTATTCCACTTTCTCATCAACTCCCTACACGTTAGGGCCTATTTACAGAGGCCAATTAACCTACAACCATGCACATCTTTGGGATGTGGGAAGAAACCAGAGCACCTAGAGGAAACCCTCGCAGTCACAGGAAGAACGTGCAAACTCCGCACAGGCAGCGCCTGAGGTCCGGACCAAACGCAGGTATCTGGTGCTGTGAGGCAGCAGCTCTATCAGCTGCACCACCCTGCTACCTGTTTTCAGGGAAACGCCAGCAGGGGTTGCAGAACGAGTAAAGTTTATCTCCTAATGACACAATGCGCTGGGGTAACTCAGCGGGTCGGGCAGCATCTCTGGAGAACACGAATGGGTGACGTTTTGGGTCGTGACCCTTCTTCAGAGTCATTACCTGTCGGGAAGAGAAGTGCGGAATAGTTGAAATGTACCCACGCTGGTTCTTGAAAGATATAGCGCAGGTTACTTACACGAACAAATTACTTTCCTTATTCAGTAAAAATGATTAGGGTTAATTGCCTGTGACGAAGAAAATCAAACAGAGCGATGTATATTTATTATTGGTGACAACACAGCTCCATAAAAATGCTTGAGGTTGGAAATTCTACAGATCCCTGTTCTTATGTTGCAGTAGTTTATAATACACGGTTGGAAGCAATTTAAGTAACATCACAGGGGATGAAAATTGAAAGGGATGGATATCATGCATGTGATATCTTACATAAAATACAAGGGAAATATCTCAAGAATAAGGAACCACTCAAACTACAAGCAAAAATTCACAAATTAGTTGTACAGGTCAGTCATGAATTAAACATTTTGCTCCAGATCTTGTAGCAGTAATGATGACTAATCTATTGGCATTTGCCATCATTACGCTGTGAATTTGACAAGCTCACAAGTTTTTTCCCTCCGTGTTTGAAAAAGACCAACTTTTCTGTAAGCAATATGGGTGGCCCGGTGGCGCAGCGGTAGAGTTGCTGCCTTTCAGCGCCAGAGACCCACGTTCGATCCTGACTACAGGTGCTGTCTGCATGGTGTTTGCACATTCTCCCTGTGACCACGTAGATTTTCCCCGATGCTCAGGTTTCCTCCCACACTCCAAAGACGTACAGGTTTGTAGGTTGTGTTGGAAGGAACTGGAGATTCTGGTTTAAACCAAAGGTAGACACAAAAAGCTGGAATAACTCAGCTGGTCAGACAGCATCTCTGGAGAAATGGAATAGCTCTGGAGAATCACCGATTCCTTTTCTCCACCCGTTGAGTTATTCCAACTTTTTGTGTCCATACTCAGGATCAACCTTGGGTCTCTGGCTCTGTAAGGCAGCAACTTTACCGCTGTGCCACTGTGCTGCCCGATTGAGTTGAAGTTTTCAAAGTAGCCTCCAATCTCTTCTGAAAATGTTAGGCTTTGATGCATAAGATGTAAGTGGGCACTTAGTCGTTCAAAAACCATGATTACTGCTTAATGACCTTGGAGTCCTTAACATTTCTATGTGAATTGTTATTATATAATAGGTATTACAATAAGTGAATATTTTGAACAGATTTACTTAGCATATTTATCATTATAATTCCTGCACTTTACATTGATTGGAAGGTGTGAATTGCCTCTTATTGTGCTCTTATAAGTCTTAATATTAATTAATGTTTATTTCAGAAGAAATGCTTGGCTGATCACAAGCTGATCACAAGGTTGAAGGTTGCAACAAGGTCTTTCAATGTTTCGCAAGCCAAGGCTTTGGTACGATCGCAATCGGTGGTGGCTTCAACTGGGGATGGTGTAGGAAGAGCCAGGGACCGAGCAATTAAGGGAGGGATCAAAGCTATAATGAGAGGAAGAGTGGCAGAAAGAGAAGAAACAAACAGAAAAGTCAGAGGCCAAACGTTTTGAATCTTTCATCTTCCCTCTCTCGCTTCTTCCCCCGATGTTGGGGGAGTCCAGAACCAGGGATCACAGTTTAAGAATAAGGGGTAGGCCATTTAGGACTGAGATGAGAAACAATATTTTTACCTAAAGTGTCATGAATCTGTGGAATTCTCCGCCACAGAAGGCAGTGGAGGGCAATTCACTGGATGTTTTCAAGAGAGAGTTAGATTTAGCTCTTCGGGCTAAAGGAATCAAGGGATATGGGGAAAAAGCAGGAACGGGGTACTGATTTTGGATCATCAGCCATAATCATATGGAATGGCAGTGTTTTCCCCACCCCCTCCACCTCCATCCCAAGGGAGAAATTGCAAGAAAGTTGAGAGATGCCAACTGTTCCTAATGTTCAGACGCAATGTTCAGTCAGCTTCCATCTGGAAGAACAGATGGTTAACCCTAAAAATTCAGTCTATATTGGCTAATTCCCACGCACTCGAGACTTGCCAGGCAACTGTTCGTCAAACCGGCAAATCGAATGTGAGGGGGTGGAGGGGTTGGGTGAGGAAGAGTGGGCAGGGGGAAATGTGGTTGTGCCAACATGACTGCCCAGTCTGGTTTGGATGCGATCACGTAGACAAATAGGTTCCCATGTTAGTTTGGGGACAATGGAAGGAACAAGCAAAGTTGATGCCATTTCTGTGATTGTTACTGGGGTTTCGGGTTTATTCGAACGGGCAGTAGGTCAGATTTAACCAGCAGCCTAAACAATAAATGGATATATCCTTATCTCATGGAATGGGCCAGGGAAGATTTGCTATCCAGAACAATATAATAGAAAGTAACCGGAAAGTAACCAGAAGGTTACCTGACGTGACAATCAGGAATGGTCAGGAGGCATTTGTGAAGGAAGGTTTGTGTCTGACCAAAGCTTCCACACCATCCTGTTTATGAAATGTGGGAGAAAACTGGAGCACACTTTGTGCAGTGCAATGACGCAGCGGTAGAGTTGTTGCCTTACAGCGCCAGAGACCTGGGTTCCACTACAGGTGCTATCTCTATGGGGTTTGTGCGGTTTGGTGCCCAAAAGGAAAACTATTGAAGGCCTACAATAGTTAGTGGAAAAGCCAAAATACTCCTTTTAGTTTTAGTTTAGTTTTTTTTGTTTTAGAGATAGGGCGCGGAAACAGGCCCTTCGACCCACCGAGTCCGCACCGACTAGCTTTCACCCCATACACTTAGACAACCCTAAACACTGGGGACAATTTTACAAATTAGGTGATCCTAAACTAGCACTGTCCTACACACTCGAGACAATTTACAAATTACTGAAGCCGATTAACCTACAAACCCGTATGTCTTTGGAATGTGGGAGGAAACCAAAGCACCCGGAGAAGTCCCAGGCAGTCACAGGGAGAATGTACAAACTCCGCACAGACAGCACCCGAGGTCAGGATCGAACCTGCGTCTCTGGAGCTGTGAGGCAGCAACACTACCGCTGCACCGCTCAGAAAGTGGTCACTCCAGAAAAAGACTAATTCACTTACTTCTACAAAACTGTGAAGTAGCATCTGTGTTGGCAAAGACAAACAGAGAGAGGAAAGAAAAGGCTTTCTCAGGCATTTCTGCACTGACAGCTCTGCTTACAAATGCGGCAGCTAATTGCTCATTTTCCTGGCTGCTTGATGCGATGCCTCATCAAAGGCAGCCACTGCCTTGGCTCTATTTTCATCTTGTTCCTCCCTCAGACGGCAGCTCATTGACATCTTGCATGCTGAGGCTCACTTGTTTGCAAAGTAGCTCATCGCCATTCCCATGCCTAGAGAACCGAGGAGCAGGGGGCCGCCCACTGGCGATGACAGATGAGAGGAGTGGGCCAGTAGGAGAGGGGCCGGGACATTGCCTCCAGAGCCTTCAAGGTCAGCGGTAGGAGGCGCCCCCCAGGAAACAGGTCTGAACGAGGAGAGGAACGTCAATTCATGGGTCATATCATATCATCATATCATATATCTACAGCCGGAAACAGGCCTTTTCGGCCCTCCAAGTCCGTGCCGCCCAGTGATCCCCGTACATTAACACTATCCTACACCCACTAGGGACAATTTTTACATTTACCCAGCCAATTAACCTACATACCTGTACGTCTTTGGAGGTCGTGCCAGTCAAGGGCCATGGAGGAGGCCCTGCAGCAGCCTGGGGCTTACCTGGTGTGTAGGAAGGAACCTCAGATGCAGGTTTACACCCAAAATAATGTTGAAAATTAAAAAAGAAAAAAAATAGGCGATGTTTCATGTTGAAACCCCTCTTCAATTTTACACACCTCTGTAAGATTACCCCTCAGCCCCCTGCATCCCAAGGAATAAGGCCCTACCCTGCTCCACCTCGACCCACAGCTCAGGCCCGCGAGTCCTGGCAACATCCTTGTAAATCTTTTCTGCACTCTTTCCAGCTTAACAAAACCCTTCCTACAACAGGGTTTAGGGATAAAGCTCGTACGAAAAGACTTGGGTCTGGCATGATGTGTGGAATTCCCATTCCTGGTCGCAACAGTGAGAATGCAGAAATGATTCACCAAGGTGTCCATTCCGAGGAACTGCAGATGCTCGTTTACAAAAAAGGACACATAGTGCTGGAGTAACTCAGCGGGTCAGGCAGCATCTCTGGCAGACATGGACAGGTAACATTTCGAGTCAGAACTGTGGAGACAGTGGATTGAATGGGTCTATTCTCACTGGAGATGGAGTGACTTTATAATTTATTAAACTAAGGACAGGTAGTCGGGGTTTTTTTCCTCCAGGGCAGGGGAGTCCAGAACTAGACAGGTCAAGTTTAAAGTGAGAAGAAAGAAATTAAAAGGAGATCTTAGAGACAGGTTGCTCCACACAGGGGCTGGTGACCGGGCTGGACTGGGCTGCCAGAGGAAGTGGTGGAAGGGGACCCAATTACAACATGTTAAAGGTGTCAGATACTGACACAGGTACCCGGATAGGAAAGGTGCAGAGGATTACAGGGGTACAAGCCCATTGCAGGCAAATAGGATTAGTGTAGATGAGCGTTATGGTCATGTGGGCTGAAAGGGTCCATTTCCGGGCCTTTACTTTTAGGCTTTAGAGATACAGTGCGGAAAGCCAGCCTCGGCCCACCGAGTCGGCACCGACCAGCGATCACCCCGTACACCAGCATATCCTACACACTAGGGACAATGTACAATTTTAACGAAGCCAATTAACCTACAAAACTGCAAGTCTTTGGAGTGTGGGAAGGAATTGGAGAAAACCCACGCAGTCACAGGGAGAATGTACAAACTGCGTACAGATATCGAACCCGGGTCCCTGGCACTGTAAGGCAGCAAATCTACCATTGCGCCACCATGCTGTACGATTCTATGATCTCATTCTTGCCATCTAGACAGGGCTGTGGCCCTTGCTGCCCACTCACTGTTCTGTAGGCATCTGATTGTTATTCCTAAGGCAGTAACATATTCCAGCGTCTATCTCATAGCACAGAATGTCAGAGGCAGATAACGTGAAATGGGAACAAATGCCAAAGGCCCATGATCTTTAGTGGCATCCTTTTGTTTCAAATAATATTTCCTGTACGTGTTCTGAATTACCTGCTGGCACTATGTTCAGTTTTATTCCCTTTTCTTTCCAATTGTGTGTCTCACTTCTTTCTGCAGCTTTCCACTTCACACTGAACAATAAACACAGTTGAAAAATCTCAACCGGTTTATCATTGTTTTGGGGGAATATTCCATAAGCCATCCCTTCTTAAATTAAAGAATCATAGAGCATGGCAACACTATGGCCCACTGGATCGCTCCTACCATTAAACACTCACTTGCACTAATCCCAGGCTAGTTCCATTTTTAGCCTTCTCCGCACCGTCAGCTGCCCCAGATTCGAACCCTTAATGTCCACACCAAGTGTCAGACAACCATCAGTCTGAGGAAGGGTCTCGACTCGACTCCTTCTCTCCAGAGATGCTGCCTGTCCCATTGAGTTACTCCAGCTTTTTGTGTCTATCTTCGATTTCAACCAGCATCTGCAGTTCTTTCCTACACAACTTATCCTATTGTTTATCTGTGGGGAGGAAATAGGAGCCTGGAATGGAAGGGTTAAACAGACTATATCAGCTAAAATGGAGTTGCC
Source organism: Rhinoraja longicauda (assembly GCF_053455715.1). Lineage (NCBI taxonomy): Eukaryota > Metazoa > Chordata > Chondrichthyes > Rajiformes > Arhynchobatidae > Rhinoraja > Rhinoraja longicauda. Next base: position 26,668,796 of record NC_135972.1, on the reverse strand, counting down.
AATTACATTTACAGCACCACATGTCAAAACCTGCTAAGGAACACAATCTGACGTTTCAGAATAATGCTCAGGCCAACTTAGAAGGAGCAGTAAATCATGTGGCCACCTGCCAGGTCACTAAGATAAACCTTTGCCTTCCCAGAGACATCTGAGTCTAGCTCGGTGTCTGATACGACAAATAACTCATGTTAGTTTGGCACAAAAGAGGACGGCTAGTTTTGAAACAAAGTCACCTGTTCTGCTTAGATTTAGAAACGCAAGCTTATTTTATAATATAAATGCGTGCTTAGACTGAGCTGTTGAGAAAAGACTTCAAGTTCGGGGAGAGAGAGAGAGCGAGAGAGAGAGAGAGAGAGGGAGAGAGAGGGGAGGGAAGGAGGGAGAGAGGGAGAGAGGGGGGCGGAAGGAGGGAGAGAGAGAGAGAGAGAGAGCGAGAGAGGAGAGAGAGAGAGAGAGAGAGAGAGAGAGAGAGAGAGAGAGAGAGAGAGAGAGAGAGAGAGAGAGAGAGAGAGAGAGAGAGAGAGAGAGAGAGAGAGAGAGAGAGAGAGAGAGAGGAGAGAGAGGGGAAAGAGGAGGGGGAGAGAGGAGGGAGAGAGAGGGGGAGAGAGAGAGGGGAGAGTGAGGGGAGAGAGTGGGGAAAGAGATTGGGGAGAGAAAGAGAGGAGAGTGAGAGAGAAGGGGGAGAGAGAGCGAGGGGGGGAGAGAGAGAAGGGGAGACAGAGAGAGAGAGATGGAGAGGGAGGGGGGAGCGACAGGGAGAGAGAGGGAGAATGTGAGAGAGAGAGGGAGGGAGAGGGAGAAGGAGAGGGAGAGGGAGAGGGAGAGAGAGGGGCTATTGTGCATACTATCCAGTCAGCATAAATACATGAATTTTGCTTTCTCTAATTTCAAGTAACCCCTGCATCCCCTCTCTCTTTGTCCTTCTCTTCATCCTGCCAGTTCCACTGTTTGCATCCTGTCCCTTCATTATCACTCCCCTGACTCAGTCTGAAGAAGAGTCCTGACCCAAATCGTTACCTATTCCTTTTCTCCAGAGATGCTGCCTGATCCACTGAGTTACTCCAGCATTTGTGTCTATACATGATTACAGTCAAGCCGTCCACAGTGCACAGATACAGAATGAAAGGTATAACTTTGAGATCAAGTCAAAGTCCAGTAAAGTCTGATTAAATACAGTTCGAAGGTCTCAAATGAAGTAGATGATTGGTCAGGGCCGCTCTCTAGTTGATGAAAGGATGGTTCAGTTGCCTGATTACAGCTGGGAAGAGACTGTCCCTGCATCTGGAGGTGTGCATTTTCAAACTTCTGTTCCTCTTGCCTGATGGGAGAGGGGGGAAAGAGGGAGTGGCCGGGATGAGACTGATCATTGATATACATCAATGACTTGGATGAAGGGATTAAAAGTACCATTAGCAAATTTGCCGATGATACAAAGCTAGGTGGCAGTGTGAACTGTGAGGAAGATGCTATGAGGTTGCAGGGTGACTTGGACAGTTTGTGTGAGTGGGCGGATGCATGACAGATGCAGTTTAATGTGGATAAGTGTGAGGTTATCCACTTTGGTGGTAAGAATAGGAAGGCAGATTATTATTTGAATGGTGTCAAGTTAGGAAAAGGGGATGTACAACGTGATTTGGGTGTCTTAGTGCATCAGTCACTGAAAGGAAGCACGCAGGTACAGCAGGCAGTGAAGAAAGCCAATGGAATGTTGGCATTGATAACGAGAGGAGATGAGTATAGGAGCAAAGAGGTCCTTCTGCAGTTGTACAGGGCCCTAGTGAGACCGCACCTGGAGTACTGTTTGCAGTTTTGGTCTCCAAATTTGAGGAAGGATATTCTTGCTATTGAGGGCGTGCAGCGTAGGTTTACTAGGTTAATTCCCGGAATGGCGGGACTGTCATATGTTGAAAGACTAGAGCGACTAGGTTTGTATACACTGGAATTTAGAAGGATGAGAGGGAATCTTATCGAAACGTATAAGATTATTAAGGGGTTGGACATGTTAGAGGCAGGAAACATGTTCCCAATGTTGGGGGAGTCCAGAACCAGGGGCCACAGTTTAAGAATAAGGGGTAGGCCATTTAGAACAGAGATGAGGAAAAACTTTTTCAGTCAGAGAGTTGTGAATCTGTGGAATTCTCTGCCTCAGAGGACAGTGGAGGCCAATTCTCTGAATACATTCAAGAGAGAGCTAGATAGAGCTCTTAAGGATAGCGGAGTCAGGGGGTATGGGGAGAAAGCAGGAACGGGGTACTGATTGAGAATGATCAGCCATGATCACATTGAATGGCGGTGCTGGCTCGAAGGGCCGAATGGCCCACTCCTGCACCTATTGTCTATTGTCTATTGTCTATTGGTCCTTGATTATACTGGTGGCTTTGTCGAGATAGCGTGAAGTTTATGAATGGGATTTACAGAGTACTAGATTCACAAATTTACAGTATGGCTGCAAGTAAGAATGTACATGCAGGGAGCATCAAAGGTCAGGGTCGAACCTGGTTTGCAGGAACGGTGAAGCAGAACTTTACGAGTGCACTATTCGGTTTGTGTTTAGACTTTAGAGATGCTGCGTGGAAACAGGCCCTTCGGCCCAGACAGCCCTTGCCGAGAGGACATATGTTCAAGGTGAAGGAGAAAAGATTTAATAGGAATCTGAGGGGTGACTTTTTCACACAAAGGTTGGTGGATGTATGAAACAAGCTGCCAGAGGAGGTAGTTGAGGCTGGGGCAATCCCAACATTTAAGAAGCAGTTAGACAGGTACATGGATAGGACGGTTTTGGAAGGATAAGGACCAAATGCTGGCAGGTGGGACTAGTGTAGCTGGGACATGCTGGCTGGTGTGGGCAAGTTGGGCCGAAGGACCTGCTTCCACACTTTGTCACTCTATGACTCTGTGCCAACCAGCAATCCGTGCACTCTCTTCTATCCTGCGCACATGGGACAATTTACAATTTAAAAAAACAAATCCACCTGAAATGTTTGAATTTTGCTATCCGCAGCCATCTTGGAAAATGGCTGGAGCGGGAACAGACCCTGTGACTGTGTGGGTTTCTTCCGGGTGCTCCGGATTCCTTCTTCCACATTCCAAAGACATGCAGGTCTAGTTAGCCTCTGTAAATTGCCCCCTAGTGTGTAAGGAATGGATGAGAAAATAGGATAACATTGAATTAGTGTGAACAGCTGTTCAATGGTCGGCGTGGATTGATGGTTCGTGTCGTTCCTCTAAATTCCAAATAAAATAAAATCCAGTGCTTCTAGATTCCACCACTCACCTACGCCAAGCTGTGATAATATTTTTAAGTTTCTTTCTGTTCCCTCAGCAGCCATTTCCCCAGCTGGATGAAAAGGATAACTATTTAGACTTTAGACCTTAAAGATACAGCACGGAAACAGGCCCTTTGGCCGCACCGACCAGCGATCCCCGTACATTAGCACTATACTACACTCGAGGGACAATTTTACGATTTTTACAAAAGCCTATTAACCTACAAACCTGCACGTCTTTGGAGTGTGGGAGGAAACCCACGCGGTCACAGAGAGAATGTGCAAACTCCGTACAGAGAGCGCCCGTGGTCAGTGTAAGAAAATAACTGCAGATGCTGGTACAAATCGATGGTATTTATTTCACAAAATGCTGGAGTAACTCAGCAGGTCAGGCAGCATCTCAGGAGAGAAGGAATGGGTGACGTTTCGGGTCGAGACCCTTCTTCAGACTGATGTCAGGTGGGCGGGACATACAAAATGCTGGAGTAACTCAGCAGGTCAGGCAGCATCTCAGGAGAGATGGTCCGTGGTCAGGATCAAACCCGGGTCTGTGGCGCTGTAAGGCAGCAACTTTACCGCTGCACTACCGTGCCGTTCTGTTTCAGCTGTGTTTCAGTTGAAGGCACACTGGTCCCTGAGTGTAAGGGCTCTGTATTAGCTCCAGAGATGTGAGCACAGAAATATAAGCTGATAAGACTGTAACCTGCCAGGGGAGTGACATGCTGTTTTGGGGGGGGGGGGGGGGGGTGAGGTCTTTTGGGTGAGATTCACACCAAGCTCTTGCCTACCCTCTCAGCCGAACAGGAAAGTTCCCATGATAATCTTTTAGAAGAGCAGTGGAGGTATCCCCAGCGCCCTGGACAATTATTATCCCTCACTCAAGGAGATTATGTGGTTGTTATCACATTAATTATACTGCTTGTAAGAGCATGCTGTGTGCCTGTGGTGGTCGAGTGGTTAAGTTAGTAGATGAGCAGCTAGAGTTCTGGATGATTGATCCTAGAAACATGAGTTCAAATCCCAGCATGGCAGTGAGGGAATTTAAATTCAAGTAATTATATAGATCCGGAATTGAAAAAAATACGATCTCGGCAATGGTACCCATGAAACTAACAAATTGTAAAAAAAGTAAAATGAAAAATACTGAGGTGTTTCATGCTTCTAATTGCACTGATTAATCCATTTGATTTTCCTGTTGTTTTACTCATTCCTCCCCCCACCTTCATCTATATACTAAAACTCTTGTTTGTTTGTTTGTTTGTTCCTGAACTAAGCCAAAACGGTACACGATAGCGCGACAATTTTAGGTCCCACCTTACTCATTGAAATCGGCGTTATATTTTTAAAGTTGTTCACATTTTAAAGTTTAAATCTATCTCCTAAGGAAGGAGAGTGGGAGGGGTGGAGGGAGGGGGGGGAGGGAGAGGGAGGATAATGGGGGTTGAGGGGGATAGAGTGGGGAGGAGGGAGGAGGGAGGAGGGGGAGGGGGGAGGAGGGGAGGGGGGGAGGAGAAGGTGCTGCACCGATGCAGGAGAGGTTTGGGCCCAACGGATCCACTTGGTCTAGTTGCTATTAAAATCTAACTTGTTTTCCATATTTCCTATTTCTAACAAAACGTCCCAAAACCTGGACAATAGACAATAGACAATAGACAATAGGTGCAGGAGTAGGCCATTCAGCCCTTCGAGCCAGCACCGCCATTCAATGCGATCATGGCTGATCACTCTCAATCAGTACCCCGTTCCTGCCTTCTCCCCATACCCCCTCACTCCGCTATCCTTAAGAGCTCTATCCAGCTCTCTCTTGAAAGCATCCAACGAACTGGCCTCCACTGCCTTCTGAGGCAGAGAATTCCACACCTTCACCACTCTCTGACTGAAAAAGTTCTTCCTCATCTCCGTTCTAAATGGCCGACCCCTTATTCTTAAACTGTGGCCCCTTGTTCTGGGCTCCTCCAACATTGGGAACATGTTTCCTGCCTCTAATGTGTCCAATCCCCTAATTATCTTATATGGAGCACTAACATTTTCTCTTTCTGGAGCCCCGGAGAAAGGTTCCATCCTAAAATGTTGTCTGTCCTATCCCTGACCCGGATGGTACCAGATCTGCAGAGTTTCCAACCCACAACGTTGTCCGTCCGTTCCATCTCCAGATGCTGCCACACCTGCTGAGTTCCTCCAGCACAGCAGGTTTTGCTCAGGATTCCAGTGCTTACAGTTTCATCTGTCTCCTCTTTCCACCAAAGTAGCCTGACCCGCTGAGGGTCTCCAGCATTTTCAGTTTTTGTTTCATATTTCCAGCATCTGTAGGTTTTTGGTTTTCATTTTCAATTGTAATGAAACCACTTCCAGCTCATTAATTAGGGTGGCACAGTGGTAGAGTTATGGCCTTATAGTGTCAGGGACCTGGATTTGATCCTGACTACGGATGCTGGTTGTACAAAGTTTGTACGTACTCCCTGGGACCGTGTGGGTTTTCTCCGGGTGCACTGGTTTCCTCCCACACTCCAAAGACGTACAGGTTAGTAGGTTAATTGGCTTCGGTAAAATAGTAAATTGTCCCTAGTGTATAGGATTGTGTAAGTATATGGGATGATCGCTGGTCGGCGCAAACACGATGGGCCGAAGGGCCTGTTTCCGTGTTGTATCTTTAAAATCTAAAGTCCCAATCTAAAGTGATGGAGTAACACAGCAGGTCAGGAAGCATCTCTGGAGAACATGGACAGCTGGCATTTCGGGTCGAGGCCCTTCTTCAAACTAAACCCGAAATGCCACCTATCCATGTTCTCTTGAGACACTGCCTGACCTGCTGAGTTACTCCAGCATGTTTACACTTTTGTGTATTCAGCAGCATCAGCAGTTCCTTGTTCCTGGACTCTTTCCAGCACCAGTTTGTAACTTGGCTGCTCACAGCTCTTCATGTGCAAATTCATTTTAAATGGCTTTTTTTTTTCCGGGCATATTATTTTCCATTGCACATAGCTCTGTGAAATGTAATAACATGCACACCATACTCACATTTTTCTCCAAACCGTATCAGCGACAGGAATGCTGATGTTCCTGAGGCAATATTTGTATTCTCATGGTGTCAATTCAATTCACTTCTACTAATTGAGATGGAGCAGCATTTCTAAAGCGCCATAATAATTGTTCCTATTTATCTGGCCTTATGAGACTATAAACTTACTTTTAACATGAATCCAAAAGGGATCTGGTGATGATTCATATGCTGGAAATGTAAATTTGAATCATGACATTGTGGACCCAGGTACTGATGTCTGTCAAAGTAATTCCCAATGTCCCTGACATTAGTAATCATTCAAATATTATTTAACAATGCAATAAACAATTAAAAACATTTAACCTAGTCTCGAGACATGGCGCGGAAACAGGCATTTCACCCAAAGAATCCATGTCGACCATTGATTCACACGTTATCCAGTCATAGAGTGATGGAGTGATACCGTGTGGAAACAGGCCCCAAGCCGACCAGCATGTCCCATCTACACTAGTCCCACCTGCCTGCATTTGGCCCATATCCCTCTAAACCTATCCTATCCATGTACCTGTCTAAATATTTCTCAAACGTTGAGATAGTACCAGCCTCAACAACCTCCTCTGGCAGCTCGTTCAATACACTTACCACCTTTTGTGTGTAAAAGTTACCCCTCAGGTTCCTGCTAAATCTTTCCCCCCCTCACCTTAAACCTATGTCCTCTGGTTCTCGATTCCCTTATTCTGGGCAAGAGACTCTGTGCGTCGACCCGATCTATTTCTTTCATGATTTTGTATACCTTTTATAAGATCACCCCTCATCCTCCTGTGCTCCAAGGAATAGAGACCTAGCCTACTCAATCACTCTCTGTAGCTCAGGAATCTCGAGTCCTGGCAATATCCTCGTAAATCTTCTCTGCACCCTTTCCAGTTTGACAACATCTTTCCTCTAACAGGGTACACTAAATGCTCAAGTTCTATGTAATCTTATTTTCTTACACACTCCCTGTGCACCAGGGGAAATTTAACAGAGGCCAATTAATGTAGAAACCCGCACGTATTTGGGATGTGGGAGGAAACCAGAGCACCTGGAGGAAACCCACGCGGTCACTGGGCGAACGTGAAAACTGCACACAGACAGCACCCGAGGCCAGGATCGAACCCAGGTTTCCGGCGCTGTGAGGCAGCAGCTCTACCTGCTGCGCCACTGCGTCACATTATGGAAAAATAACAGCATAAGCCATCTAAATAGGCTTCCAAATATTACAGCAAACACAAGTCATTAAAACTTTTAACATCTTATTCTTACCTTTCTTCCCCTTGGCTGTTCCGATTCAGATGGATGAATTGACTTGCAAAGCTTGCAGCAGGAGTAAGTAAGAGCAAAACCCATGCACAGCTTGCAGCAGGGGTAAGTGGATGCAAGACCCATGCACAGCTTGCAGCAGGAGTAAGAGCAAGACCCATGCATAGCTTGCAGCAGGGGTAAGTGGATGCAAGACCCATGCACAGCTTGCAGCAGGAGTAAGTGGATGCAAGACCCATGCACAGCGTGCAGCAGGAGTAAGTGGACGCAAGACCCATGCACAGATTCACAACATATTTCTGAGGAATTTCAACAATTTTGTGCTTCCTCGCTGGACTCCTGGCAGAGTTTAATGAGAGCGCAGAGTGGCAGACTCACTGAAAGCAATCTATCAGTGACTTGTTCTCATGAGGTTAGGATACACGTTCCAAAGTCGTGGTCTTGCCAGTATTTGCTCAGGTTAATGCTGCCAACTTCTTGCAGAATGTTTGGCGAAAGACCCTCGCCATTGTGCACGCTGTTTGAGCAGTGATTTAGCACATGTACCACCCACCCTACTACCTGTATGTAAAAAGGACACGTTGGGCATAAAGTACAAGGAGCTCCTGGAATTGGCTAACACTGACTTCTTCATTCTGCTCAGTAGATGGCAGCCTCACACTGTGCCAACACAGAATGGAAATTGCCAATGTTTGACCTCTATGAATGTGAAATAAAATATTATTTAAAATAAAACTTATATATGCGCTGTTGCTAATTCAGTGAGCACACCATGCCTGAATGAAGACGGAAGATATTTCTTTCAGTTCTTAATGACCTTTCGTTGCCCATAATTTGTGAATGATGCCAATCCTTAACATAAATACACAATAACGTGGGCACGAAAGGGATATTTCAAAGTCACAATGAGTGCTCTGACAGAAGGGATCTTATCGAAACGTGTAAGATTATTAAGGGGTTGGACACATTAGAGGCAGGAAACATGTTCCCAATGTTGGGGGAGTCCAGAACAAGGGGCCACAGTTTAAGAATAAGGGGTAGGCCATTTAGAACTGGGATGAGGAAAAACTTTTTCAGTCAGAGAGTTGTGAATCTGTGGAATTCTCTGCCTTAGAAGGCAGTGGAGGCCAATTCTCTGAATGCATTCAAGAGAGAGCTGGATAGAGCTCTTAAGGATAGCGGAGTCCGGGGGTATGGGGAGAAGGCAGGAACAGGGTACTGATTGAGAATGATCAGCCATGATCACATTGAATGGCAGTGTTGGCTCGAAGGGCCGAATGGCCTCCTCCTGCACCTATTGTCTATTGTCTATAAAAGTGGGGTTTGGTGCTAAAAAGGAAAGTTATTAGTTAGTTTTAGTGGAAAAGCAAAACACTCCTGGTGGAGATTTTTCCAGATTACTGCTGGAAATCTGAAGTAAAATCAAAAACAATGCAGTAAATGCTCAATAGGCCAGGCAGCAAATGTGAAGAGTAAAACAGAGATAATGAATCTGGCTGTTGAACTTTCAGGGCGGTACGATGGTGCAGCAGTAGAGTTGCTGCCTTACAGCGGCAAAGGTTCAATACTGACCACGGGTGCTGTGTGCACAGAGTTTGTACGTTCTTCCCGTGACATGCATGAGTTTACTCCGGGAGCTCCAGTTTGCTCCCACACTCCAAAAATGTAACGGTTTGTAGGTTAATTGGCTTGGTAAAAATTGGAAATTGTTCCTATTGTGTGTAGGATAGTGTTAGTGTGCAGGGATCGCTGGTCAGTGCGGACTCGTTGGGCCAAAAGGCTTGCTTCCACACTGTTTCTCTAAACTAAACTAAACTAAACTAAGAAGATGAAGATAACAATGTTGAGATGCTGTGTGATGGAGCGAGCAGGGGAGAGATCAAAAGGAAAGGTATGTAACAGAGCAGGAGAGATTAAAAGAATGGTTCTCATGCCTGAATTTCTGGTGCATTAGTGATGGTAAGAGATAGCAGCTTCAAATTCCTGGGCATCAGCATCTCAGATGTCCTGTATTGGCCCGAGCACACAGAGACCTCTTTGCTCCTATACTCAACTCCTCTTGTTATGAAGGTCAACATGCCATTAGCTTTCTTCACTGCCTGCTGTACCTGCATGCTTACTTTCAGTGACTGATGTACAAGGACACCCAGATCTCATTGTACTTCCCCTTTTCCTAACTTGACACCATTCAGATAATCATCTGCCTCCCTTTTCTTGCCACAAATGTAGATAACCTCACATTTATCCACATTAAACTGCATCTGCCATGCATCTGCCCACTCACACAACCTGTCCAAGTCACCCTGCATCCTCATTGCATCCTCCTCACAGTTCACACTGCCACCCAGCTTTGTGTCATCTGCAAATTTGCGAATGTTACTTTTAATCCCTTCATTTAAATCATTAATGTATATTGTAAATAGCTGCGGTCCAAGCACTGAGCCTTGCCGTACCCCACTAGTCACTGCCTGCCATTCTGAACGGGACCCGTTAATCCCTACTCTTTGTTTCCTGTCTGCCAACCAATTTTCTATCCATGTCAGTACCCTACCCCCAATACCATGTGTTCTAATTTTGCCCACTAATCTCCTATGTGGAACCTTGTCAACGGCTTTCTGAAAGTCCAGGTACACGACATCCACTGGTTCTCCCTTGTCTATTTTCCTGGTTACATCCTCAATAAATTCCAGAAGATCAGTCATGCATTATGAATTTCACTGTGCAGTTGCATATGTGATGAACAAAGCACCATTGACTCATTGAACTATCAATGAACCATTGAACCATTGCATCATTGGCGATCCCTACCAGCTGGGTCGTGCCTTCGTTTTGCTGCTACTGTCGGGCAGGAGGTAAAGAAAGCTAACATCCTACACCACCTGGTTCGGGACCTGGTACCTTCCGACAACCATCGTTGTAGTTGTTGGAGAGGGTCCAGAGGAGGTTTACGAGAATTATCCCAGGAATGAGTGGGTTAACAGATGATGAGCATTTGATGGCACTGGGCCTGTACTCGCTGGAGTTTCGAAGGATGAGCGGGGACCTCATTGATACTTACCGAACTGTGAAAGGCCCAGATAGAGGGTGGTTCCACTAGTGGGAGAGTCTCGGACCAGGGGCCATAGCCTCAGAATAAAAGGACACACCTTTAGGAAGGACAAGAGGAGGAATTTCTTTGGTCAGAGGGTGGTGAATCTGTGGAATTCATTGCCACAGAAGGCTGTGGAGGCCAAGTCAATGGATATTTTAAAGGCAGAGATTGACAGATTCTTGATTAGTGTGGGTGTCAGGGGTTATGGGGGAAAAGGCAGGAGAATGGGGTTGAGAGGGAAAGATAGATCAGCCATGATTGAATGGTGCAGGTGACTGGATGGGCCAAATGGCCTAATTCTGCTCCTATCACATAAACACGAACTATCAGGTTCTTGAACCAATCTGTACAACCCCTATGCTACCTCGGCAACAGCACACTACAAGGCAGCTTTTGCATTACCTTGGACTTGTTTTCCAATTGCGTTTTGTACTGATGTCTTGGTGATTTTGTACAGTCTTGAAGTTCAGGTGAACACCAGCAGAAGTCCGATTGAAGATGGGTCCTGACCCAAATCGTCTGACCATTTCCCCCTGCAGATGTTACCTGACCTGCTGAATTCCTTCAGCAGATTGCTTTTTGCTCATGGTTCTAGCATCTGCGGTCTCTTGTGTCACCAGTAGAAGGCAGTCAGCAGCTCTCCTGCAGTTATTTACTGTTGCTTGGGGCAGCCTTCCTTGCTGCTAAATATATGTCCACTCTGCCAGGTTAAAAAGAGACGTGAGCAGGAGCATTGAACTGTGAGATGTTCCTGCTGACCTCTCTCCTCTGCCCGTTTCTGGATGTGCTTCACTGTACACTGACTCCCCTCCCCCCCCCCCCCCCCCCCCCCAATCTCTGCATATCCCAAATCCTTTCCACTCGTCACTTTAATTTCATGTTTCATGTATTTTGGGTTTTTATGACTGTTGGCAGATCAATTTCCCTCCTGGGATAAATAAAGTTCTATCATTTCGTATCGTATTGTATCGTGTCGTATCGTAGCGTATCGTACAAGCGATCAACTTCATGTACATAGCATGCACATGGTGATTTGGTCCACAAATTATACAGATGCAGTTGATGGCATCTTGATACCAACAATGTCATCACAAAATGTACGTTCTTTGTTCATAAGTTCATAACTTATAGGAGCAGAATTAGGTCATTCGGCCCATTAAGTCTACTCCGCCATTCAATCATAGCTGATCTATCTTTCCCTCCCAACCCCATTTTCCTGCCTCCTTCTCCGCATAACCCCTGACACCCATACTAATCAAGAATCTGTCGATCTCCACCTTAAAAATATCCATTGGCTTCCCTCCACAGCCGTCTCTGGCAATAAATTCCAGGGTTGGAATTTATCGTTTGGATCCAAATCCTCCATTGTGGAGAAACAATGAACTGCAGATGCTGGTTAATGCAAAAAAGGACACAAAGTGCTGAAGTAACTCAGCAGGTCAGGCAGCATCTCTGGAGAACATGGAATAGGTGACATTTGAAAAAGGATGCCGACCCAAAATGTCACTTATCCTTGTGCTCCGGAGATGCTTCCTTAACTGTTGAGTTACTCGAGCACCTTTTGCTTAGTTTAGTTTAGCTTAGTTTAGTTAATTGTCATGTGTACTAAGGTACAATGGAAAGCTTTTGTTGTATGTTAACCAGTCACGGGAAAGACTATACATGATTACATTTGTGTCATCCACAATGTACAGGTACATGATAAAGGAAATATTGTTTAGCACAAGATAAAGCCCAGTAAAGTCCGATCAAGGATAGTCCAAGGGTCTGCAATGCGTTAGATAGCAGCTCAGCACTGCTCTCCAGTTGTTGATCGCATGGTTCAGTTGCTTGATAACAGCTGCGAAGAAACAATGGGCCTGAATCTGGAGGTGTGCGTTTTCACACTTCTGTACCTCTTGCCTGATGGGAGAGGGGAGAAGATGGAGTGACCAGGGTCAGCCTCGTCTTTGATTATGCTGGTGGCCTTACCAAGTCAGCGTGAAGTGTAAATAGAGTCAATTAAAGGGAGACTGGTTTGTGTGATGGTCTGGGCTGCATCCACAATTCACTGCAGTATCTTACGGCCTTAGATGGAGCTGTTGGTAAACCATGCTGTGATGCTTCCCGATAAAATGCTCTCTAAATATGATCTGTATCCTCAAATATTTAATGAAGCTGCAATGGCAACATTTAATTTTGTACTGGATCTCGTGTTTCAAGTCTTCTGACAGCGTTTGCTGTTCTTGGATGGACCCTTTGCCTTGTAAAAACATAATCCCGGAACATTCTCCCATTGTTCTTTGCTGGCACATTTCCACTGCAATGTAGAGAAAGTACAAGAGAACATGCAATCCACTAACAAGCTTTGTTCAGCTCGCTTGGGCAGTTTACAACCCAATGGTATGAACATTGATTTCTCTAATTTCAAGTGACTCCTGCATGCCCCTCCCCCCCCCCACCCCCCCACCCTCCCCCACCCTAATCATCCTACTAGTTCCACTGTTTGCATCCTTGTATCCCTCTCGTTAGCACATCTTCCCCAGCCAACAATGGGCCAATATGGACTCCGCCCTTCCTGAGGTCATAAATTCATGTTCATAAGTTCTAGGAGCAGAATTAGGCCATTCGGCCCATCACGTCTACTCCGCCATTCAATCGTAGCTGATCTATCTTTCCCTCTCAACCCCATTTTCCTGCCTTCTCCCCATAACCCCTTTACAGCCTTATTTATCAAGATTTGTTCCGGCCTTTTCTTGCCTCTAGATTGCCCTTCTTCGCTCCCAGATTTATCTTTCAGTCTGAAGAAGAATTCCAAGCCGAAATGTCACCTATAGAGATGCTGTCTGACCCATTAAGTTACTCCAGCAGTTTGTGTCTGTATCCAGTTGAGAATGCAGTTTTACTTGATTTGATTGCTAACTCCAATTAGCTTCTTGGATGCTGACAAAAATGTCTGAAAGCCTGGTTGGATTTTCTTTTAATAACTTACAGCTTGCATGAAACTGTGGGTGCAATACTTGTCTGAGGGTATTATTGTAAAAAGACTGCATAGTTATGGTAGCCATGCTGTGTGATAATCTGCACAATTGTCACATTGACATCTAAATCAACATGGCATCTCTATAATGCAGTTTTCTGTTTAAATTAATTGTGTGGCTAAAATCTCCAATTAATATTGATCATCCCAAACTTTAAATTGATGAGAAATACATGAATTAGGAGCACGAACAAGCCACATTGTCCAGCAAACCAGCTGTGCCATACATTCAGGTTTATAGCTGACGTGGTTGTAATCTCAACTCCACATTCCTGTCTACCTGTGATAACCTTTCATCCTCTTGCCTATCAGGAATTTATCTATCTCTGCCTTAATAATACTCAAAAAGACTGTTTGCTCGGCCCTTTGAGGAAGAGACTTCTAAAGATTCACAACCCTCTGTGAGAAGTAAAATAATGTTCCCTTTCTGCCTGGTGACCTCTTATTTTTCATTGACTTCAGGCTTCGAGATTCTTCCACCAGAAGGAAATATCCTCTCCATGATCTTCCTGCCAAGACCCTGCAAGATCATATCTATTTCCATCACTTCCGTACACTCCAGTGGGTCCGTGTCTAACCTGCCCAACCTTCCCTGAAAAAACAACCTGCACTTTCTAGGTACCAGTCTGATTAGATCCAATGTATGTGGATCGATCCTCAGATAAGGAGACCAATAACATAGACAATATTTCACTTCTAGTCTCACCAATGACTTACATAATGGAAGTATAATCTCTCTACTTCCATAGACAGTTCCCCAACCAAGAAATAATATTGTTGCTAATTGTATACTGCACCTACAATTTAACCTTTTGCCAATCTTGCACAAGGTCACCCAGATCCCTCTGCATCTCAGAGCTCTGTGATCTCCCACCGTTTAGATTACATGCTTCTGTTGATTATCCGACTGAAATGAATACTTTCACATTCCACGCATTATATTCCATGCTAACTCATCTCTGTCCCTGTGATTTATGATCAGCAATATATTCACCCCATCTATTCCTCTCATGATTTTGTACTCCTCTATAAGATCACCCCCCACCCCAGCCACCTGCACTCCAACGAATAAAGTCCTAGCTTGTCCAATCAGGCAGGCCCTTGAATCCAGCCATCTTCAAAAAGCTTCCCCACTCCCTCTCCAGCCTAATGACATCCTTCCTATAGTAGAGTGACCAAACCTGAACACAGTACTCCAAATGCTTGCTCGCCAACCTTGTCGCTTGTACAACCGTAACACAACGTTCCAACTTCTGTATTCAATACAGAATGGAAGAAGGGTCTCGACCCGAAACGTCACCCATTCCTTCTCGCCCGAGATGCTGCCTGACCTGCTGAGTTACTCCAGCATTTTGTGAATAAATCGAAATATACTAAAAGCCTTCTTTATCACTTTGTTGACATGTGATGCTCATTTCAGGGATACTTGTACTCCTAGATCACTCTCCTCGACAACACTCCCCAGAGCCCTACCATTCACTGTGAAGGTCCTGCTCTGGTTTGTCTTTCAGTGTTGGAGGCTGAGGGGAGATCATATAACATTATGAGAGGCATAGAGATGGTAGTTAATCCGAACTAGGAAAATGTTTCTGACTGCCTCCCATATCTGGGCACCTCATACTTCTCTCAGGTCTCCCATCCAACATTCCCCAATGTTGTAATTTTCCTGAATTCCTCCCCCAAATGTAATTGCTGATTCACAGTTATTTTAGGGGCAATACTAATATCCTCTACAGTAGACTGCTGCAAAACACCAATTTAATTCATCTGCTATCTTTTTTCCCTCCCACTATTAATACCTCAGATTCGCTTTTTGCAAGGCCATTACGCACATAGTTAATTTTTTATAAATGAGACGAGGAAAAACCCAGAGAGTTGTGAATCTGGGGAATTATCTGCCACAGAAGGCAGTGGAGGCCAATTCACTGGATGTTTTCAAAAGTGAGTTGGATATAAATCTTAGGGTTAACGGAATCAAGGGATATAGGGAGAAAGCAGGAACGGGGTACTGATTCTGGATGATCAGCCATGGTCATATTGAATGGTGGTGCTGCCTCAAAGGGCTGAATGGCCTACTCCTGCACCTATTATTTCTATGTTTTCTATTGACAAGCTCTTGCTACCTTTATTTACATTTCTGGCTAACTTTATCATGACCCTTGAAGATGGCAGCAGTGGTGGATGGAGAAGAGGATTAGTGTTGGTGAAAGAGCTGGGGGCTTACCTCTCATGCCCTCAGAGGTCCTCTGGGTATTCTGTAGACGGCTGCGGGAGGTGCCCTGGGGCACGGAGACTGAGCGGTGGCCGTGCGAGGCGAGGGACGGCTGTACACGGGGCGATGTGTTCGGATCGGTGTGTAGCTGGAGGCCCTGCAGCAGCCTGGGGCTGGGGTGGGCCACTGGAGGCCCTGCAGCAGCCTGGGGCTGGGGTGGGCCACTGGAGGCCCTTCAGCAGCCTGGGGCTGGAGTGGGCCGCTGGAGGCCCTGCAGTTGCCTGGGGCTGGAGTGGGCCGCTGGAGGCCCTGCAGTTGCCTGGGGCTGGAGTGGGCCACTGGAGGCCCTGCAGTTGCCTGGGACTGGAGTGGGCCACTGGAGGCCCTGCAGCTGCTTGGGGCTGGAGTGGGCCGCTGGAGGCCCTTCAGCAGCCTGGGGCTGGAGTGGGCCACTGGAGGCCCTTCAGCAGCCTGGGGCTGGAGTGGGCCACTGGAGGCTCTTCAGCAGCCTGGGGCTGGAGTGGGCCGCTGGAGGCCCTGCAGTTGCCTGGGACTGGAGTGGGCCGCTGGAGGCTTTGCAGCTGCTTGGGGCTGGAGTGGGCCGCTGGAGGCCCTGCAGCAGCCTGGGGCTCGATTAAATCAGCGGCCTCTCCAAGAGGCTGAACATGCGGATCGGACACAGCATTCAGCGGCACGGAGTGGCGGAGCAGCGGTAGAGGCCATGGATAACATTTCCTGGCCAGGCCGACCCTTTGCAACACCAGCCCAGCACTGCCGCCAGGGCAACGAGCCTTTGTGGGCCAAGTTATGACTCTACATTTTTAACAACTTTAGACGTGAAGCGTAAAAAATGGCGCCTGAAATGTGGCAACTTGTGGGAATGCATTTAATTTTCAAATACTACCACATTTTGTTAAAGAAGTTGCCCCAGTGTAATCTACTATTCTTACACTCATGTACTTAAGTATGATTCTTCCCATGTATAGTCATATTTTTACTGAACTGTATAGAATTTCACTGTACCGAGGTATATGTGACAATAAAGTTCCATTGAGCTATTGATTTTGGTCTTTAAATCTTCCTTCCTTCTGCCATGCTGTGTTTTTTAGTATATATTTTCCATCGCAATTTCTAATCTGGCTCCTATCTTTCGGCAATTATCTGGTATGATATTAGGACTTAGAGAGCATATAGAGTGTGCAGAAATGTGTGAGTTATTCATTTAAGGTTTTTATTGCAAAGGCAGGACATTTCCTCAGACTTCTTTCTGTTTAAATGATTTGTTGTCAGCCTATTGCACCACTAGTGCTCACAGACCCTGCATCAACTTCAAACATATTCCGTGGACAGAGATGAAAAGGAAAGATTCAAATCTGAAATGAAAAAAAAAAATCCTGCTGCCACCAGTGAGTAGATCTGTGAACAGTAGGGAAAAAAGAAGATTAATGCTTGTGATGACTTAGATCCTTAGGCCTTGAAGCTGAAGTATTGGCATGCAATGTTAACACCGTAAATATACGTTGATGGGGTTACGGTTCGACGCAAAGTCGTCCATCGCATCAAGCATTAGACTTAAACTCACAAAAGCTCCCAGTTAAATAACAAGATTGAAAGATAATCACATTGCACTTTTACAAAAAAAAATCACTTTCGCAAATATCGGCAAATGAGAAAGAAGATACCGGAGCCTGAAGACTGTAACGTCCAGGTTCAGGAGCAGCTTTTTCCCAAAAGCCATTAGGCTATTAAACACCACAACCTCCAAATAATATAGACACAAAAAGCTGAGGAAATTCAGCGGGACAGGCAGCATCTCTGGAGAGAAGGAATGGGTAACATTTCGGGTCGAGACAAATGAGATTCGTTAGGTTTGTCAGGCAGCTTTGCACAAAGTTAACCCAACTATTAATTGCAATGGAATACAACGAACCCAAATTTGCTCCTTCTAATTCTTGGTTGATGCCAACGGTGTCTAATGGTATATTGCACACTTACCCAAAGCTTCTGTGTCTTTCTAAGATGCAATGACTTACTACTGTTTAGCAAACCAGTTGGAATGAATATATTACAGGGACATAGAGTTATACAGTTTGGAAACAGGTCCTTTGAATCAACTTGCCCACTCCGACCAACATACTTTATCTACACTAGTCCTACCTGCCTGCCCCTGATCCCCTAAACCTACTGTATCCATGTATCAGTCCAAATGTTTGTCATAGTACCTGCCTCAACGACTTCCTCTGGCTGCTCATTCTATACACCTACCACCCTTTGTGTAAAAAAAGTTGCCCCTCACCTTAAACCAATATTTTCTGCTTCTTGATTCCCCTACTCTGGGTAAAAAACTGTGCATTTATCCTATCTATTCCTCTCATGATCTTATACACCTTTAGAAGATCACCCCTCATTCTCCTGCACGCTAATGAATAAAGTCCTAGTCTGCTCAACCTTTCCCTAAAGCTGAGGCCCTCAAGTATTGCAACATCCTCATTAATCTTCTCTGCACCCTTTCCAGCTTAACAACACCATGAAGCGAAGGGAAATTAGGAGATAATTTAATGGCAATTTCTGGCAATGAATTATCATTTTGGGACATAATATGTCCAGACATTATAGATTATGTCAAGTAAAAGTCTGTCAGCTGACTGACACCACAATAATATTTATTTCAGAGCTTCATCACACTACATGCAGAACTGTTTTTTACCGATATCCCTGACCCTAAAAGCATAGTTAAAACAATAAATAGCAGTTATGGATATCACGGCCAGCTTCTCGTCTTTCTTATAAAGCCCCAAAGCTTCCGTTGACGAAGGTTAGGGGAACGACATCTTATTGACACAACTAACCAACAACAAAGAAATCTCCACGACGATTCAGTTAGTTAGTCGTTTATTTGAAGTTGCAATAAAACATATTGGCATATCTCTTGTCATTAACTTGTTATTGATTAACTTGGTAAAAATCTAATATCCTACCATATCCTTCGTGACTTATACAAAACTACCGGATCTTATATCCAGTAGGCACTTCTTGTATTTCCTTTGGCCACCAAAATCTTATTATTTTAGTAGGCTCTTATAGTTAAAATCCTTCTTGCCGACCTTCTATCGACAGGTTCTTCTCATGAACTGAAGCATTACGTCACAGCTGGCAGCTCCTCTGGCTTATCTGGCTCCGCCCAGTCCATATACGTAAGCATAGTGTTAATCTCTTACTGCCCAAAAATAGTACAACAGGATACAAAGTAATATGATATACTAAAATAACTAATAAACACAAAATGACTCCTACACACCGGCCCCTAATTGTTATGTGTATAACGCAACAATTACTAATATTAAAAGGACCCATAAAAACTTCATACATAATCAAAAAGTCATGCACTCTATATATATGCACCTAATCTACTATAGTGATTCTTCAATCTTTAAGGCACCAGTCTATGCTGTACTCAGGTATCAGTTCAATCGGCAGACATATCTTGGTTATTGGTCT
The DNA here is from genome assembly GCF_053455715.1 of Rhinoraja longicauda. Classification (NCBI taxonomy): domain Eukaryota; kingdom Metazoa; phylum Chordata; class Chondrichthyes; order Rajiformes; family Arhynchobatidae; genus Rhinoraja; species Rhinoraja longicauda. Next base: position 26,649,410 of record NC_135972.1, on the reverse strand, counting down.
TTCCAAGATGTTGCTCTTGGTCTGGAGCCGAACTGTGTGCACAAAAACCTTGTGCGTCTGGTACAGCCTCCAATATTAAGAAGCGGTTTACTGTCAGTTCCCTTGATGCTTCATCTGCAGGATTTTCCTTTGTGACACGTCAGTAACATCTCTTACAAAGGAGATTCTGTTTCCTACAAACGTTTGAAAGCGTTTGGTTTCGTTATTGATGTACTTAAGCACCGTTGTGCTATTTGTCTAGAAGACGGATTTGTCCAGTTGAAGCTGTAATTCTTTCCACAGCATTACATCAACTCTGACAGCTAAGACTGCAGCTTTAAGCACCATCCTGAGAAGTGTCATCTGTTTGATAGGCGCCACTCTGTCCTTTCCCATTATAAATTCAATATGCACTTCTTTGCTACCATTTTCCAGTCTTAGATATGAAACAGTACCGTAGCCACGTTGGCTGGGAAGTGGTATAGCTGTGCATATCTGATTTGACCAAAGTTTGTGGGCTTCATACACCGATCCACTTTAAACTCCGCAATCTTGTTGAGATCTGTTAGCCATCCTGTCCATCGCTGAGAAAAAGTTTGGGGTATGTCGTCATCCCAACCAATTTTCTCCTTGCAGAGTTCCTGCATACTCAACTTAGCAGGCAAAGTAAGTGGTGCTAGAAATCCTAAAGGATCGTAGATAGAGCCGATTACAGACAAGATGCCACGTCTGTTGCACGGTCATTCCTGTACAGCAATTTTGAACTTGTTTCAAACGCACTAGCGCAATCCAAGTGCTCTTTCCACCAGCAGATTGTCCTGGTCCAAGTCCAACTCCTTGATCGCTTTAGTTCTACTTGCTTGAGGAATGGATGTTAATACAGCACGGCTGTTACCTATCCATTTTGATAGCGTAAATCCTCCCTTTTAGCAGGTGTCAGTCAGGCCTTTTACCATTTGAACCATTGCTTCCTGTTCCAAAGGCATGTACTTTAAACAATCATCCACGTAGAAGGGTCTTGACCCGAAATGTCACCCATTCCTCCTCTCCTGAGATGCTACCTGACCCGCTGAGTTACTCCAGCATTTTGTGAATAAATACCTTTGATTTGTACCAGCATCTGCAGTTATTTTCTTACACATCCACATAGAAGTTGTCCTTTACTGTGTTTATCACCTCTTGAGAAAAGTGCGCTCCGTTATCCTCAGCAATCTTTCTCAATGCGAAGTTTGCACAACTTGGTGATGACACGGCTCCGAAAAGATGTACCTTCATCCGGTATTCCACAAGATCTTGCTGCACATCACCGTCAGGCCACCACAGAAATCACAGTTAGTAAATATGCTCTTCTGATACCTTGACCTGCTGAAACATTGCTTTAATATCCGCCATCAAAGCAACCGGCTCTTGTCTGAATCTGATGAGAACTCCAATGAGTGAGTTAGTTAGGTCTGGACCCTGCAGCAGTTGGCAGTTAAGTGCTGTCTCCTTAAAGACTGCCGCACATTCAAAGATCACTCTTATGGTTCCTTTCTTCGAGTGATACACCCCGTGATGAGGGATGTACCAGAATTTCCCATCATTGCGGTTCAGCTGGTCCATTGGTACCCTTTCAGCAGAACCATTATCAATCATTTCCGTGAGGAAAGATGTGTATTCATTACAAAACTTCTCATTCTTATTAAACTTGTGTTTCAAGCTCTGGATATGCTGCACTGCTATGCAATGGTTGTTCGGCATGCTCGTATTCTCCTGCTTAAAAGGTAAGTCTAGACAATAATGTCCATCTGTCATCCTTGCCGAACAATTCATAATATCTACGAACTTTACCTCTTCTCTGGACATTTCTTCCTTTTCCTTCTGGATCCTTCATTGAAGTTATGATTGTATTGTTTGACCAGAAGTTCATCCAGATTCGCAATGGATATTTGATTGATAACCGTAGCATCCATCCCTGCTGTCGTGGTCTTTTCTCAGAGGACCATAAATAACCCATCCCGACAAGGTTTTCATGGTGTAAGGTCCATCTCCTTGGCTGTTGACCAGCTCCCAAGGTTCCAATACCTTAGAAGCATTAGTTCTGATGAGTAGGTCAATGGCAGAGTCTATTTCAGAAATCTTGACATCCTTCAAGTAAAGCCATTGCTTCAGGTCTTCTTGTCTGGGAATGTTTGATTGTGAAACAGGAATGGTCTTATTGGTAAACACATCGGATAGTTGAACAAAATCATTGTTGTCCAGACCAGATATTTCCAAACCTGAAATTATACGACTGGTTACAGACTTCTCTTGATTTATGATACGCAGGAGAATCCTCGTCTTTGGTCCTGAAATCTTCAGCCTTCTTACCAGGCTTTCGGTGCAGACGGTAGACAAACTCCCATTACCCAAAAATGCGTATGTTTGCAACACTGTACTCACATTGTGGCTCTTTACTTGCACTGGTACGATGGAGATGCTTCCTCACCGGCCCTGATATGTCCACACACTTGAGATGGAAGAGCAGCATTGCTCGCGCTTGGCTTTTCTTGCTTCTCCTTCTGTTCTGTATATGCGGGTTTCTTTTCCTTGTCCTTCTGTTCATTATGAAGCATCTCAGGATGCTCTCCTTTGCATACAAGATGTCAAACAACTCTTGCAGCTTCTGCTCATGTGACTCATCTTTAAACATCCAAAACAGGTTCTCTTATCCTTTAAGAAATCCATCCTTTCTTTATACTCTAACTTTTTGATCTGCCAACACTTCTCCAACTGGTGACCCCTTCTATTGCAGAACAGACAAGGGTCCTGCTGCTTGGCGATAGGTACGTCAGCTTTCGTTCCTTTTGTTGTCAGATTTTATCGTGCCTGTGCTTCGACAGGTTCTGTGTTCGTAGCAAAACTGATTCTGGCCGTTTTCAGCCATTCTTTTGGCTTAGTGAAGGTAGGGCCTTTAACAGTTGCTGCTGTTTTAGCCTCCTCAATGTTCCCATAAAGTGGATCTTCACTTGTATCTCTATGAAGTTTACCAGGTGGGGAAATCCAGGTGGGTGGTTTGTGCTTCCCTGAATTTCATCTGCCTGATCTCTCCAAGTGTGAGAACTCTTGTAATGCTTTTACGTCGTCTGGCTAGAAAGCTGGCCAGGCCAATGCCTTGGTAATATAAGCAGTGGCAATCTTCTGCTCATTGCCAAAATGCTCTTCAAGCAGCTTCCTTGCCTCCTGATAACCCTGGCCTGAAGGTAAGTGTTGACAGCTGCTGACTAAGCTTCTCACTTGGGCTTTTGTACATTGTTCCAGGAAATGATAACAGTTACTGTCATCATCAGTCTTTCTTTCTACTCCTCTTTCAAATGCCCTGATAAAAAGTTGATACTGCAAAGGATCACCATCATACACAGGAATGTCTCTTGATGGTAGAGTGGAAGAAAGATTATGTTTAGCCAGAAGAAAGGCGATTTCATTTTGCTAATGCCATATGTCAAACACATCACCTCGGCCTCCATCGTAATGTCAGGGGGGTTTAACACGAGCACGCCCTTGCTCACCTCTTTGTTCCTGAGGCCTTGCTCTGGCCCCTTGAGGAGCGTGTTGAGTTAGATGTGCCGCATCACTAGCTTTAGCACATGGTCTCGAAGTTGTTTGTTTTGGTCTAACAGTTTGTTGCTCCTGACCATGCCAGCATCTAGCTGCAGATGGTTCCAGTTTAGCTGGCAATTAGCTTTGAGCAGCTTCCCTGCCCAGATAAGAACTCCTCTTATCAGATACTGTTGAGCTGCTTCTTGATTTCGGAGCACCAAGTACACTGAGTTTTGGCTTGGCTGTTGCCATTTCAGTCTCTAGTTCCAATCGTTCTTTCTCCCTTCTCAATTGATCATTCCTCTTTTTCCATTCGCTCTCCATTGCCAATTGTCTTCTCTTCTGTTCATCTTTCATCTCTAATTGGCTTCTCTTCTGTTCTTCTTCCATTTCTAATTGCTGTGCCTCAATCTCATGCTTCTGTTCTAAGAATGCAGCTTGCCCTGCAAGAACAGCCAGTTCAGCCTCAGCCTCCTAACGAGCAGAGCGCATTGAAGATGCACGAGATTTGATGTTCAATTTAGAGTTTAAGATATTTGAAGCACAATCTTCAGGTCCAATGATATCTAAGTTTACACGACTCTGTTGTGTGGCACTCTCAGGAATGGAGTGTGTAGTTTGATAACTATCCTTAGTACTTTGTGTAAACCTGATAACTGTTTCCACTGTTTGGTGAATCCACTGATTTTGTTTTCAAGCTCATCTTCAGGCAGTGGTAACTTTACCAGTGTTTCCTTGATTAATTGAATCAGGTTAGATTGAACTCCATTTACATTTTCACTTGATTCCATGTTCTCTTTCATCATTTCTATTACCTTGGTAGCTTGTTTCCATTTACTTTCTTTCTTTTTTTCATAGGCTAAATTCAGACCTATAGATGTAAGTTTAATGGCTCTTTTCTCCACTTTAGGCCTTGTTCCGATGTCACCAGCTTGTGACTGGACATCAGATTTAGTTAGAGGCATGTTGTCCTGGTTGAAGATGTGCAGCTGTTCTTATCTTCAATGGAATGCCAAACAAGACTGATAACCAACCACTTTCAAGGTTATCTCTTCGTGGCTCGCATTCCAAACTTTTCAGTACCAGTTACGGAAAACAGCTTTCCAAAAAAGCTTACTGCAATTAACAGGCTTGCTTATAAACCAAATTAACGCACATGTCGATTTCTTATCTTCAAAGTTTTAGCGACAATAATCCTAGTTTCAATCACCATTCAACTTCAGTCTCTTTGCGAGCTAATAAACTTCAAATCACTTTTGAGACAGATTTATGCTTCTGGTCACCGAGGATAGCTCGTTCTATTCTGCGGTTGTAAAACTTTAACAATAAATCACTCCAGGTCAGTTAAGCTCTCATACTTCGTCGCTAACGAAGGCAAGTTCTGGCTGAACGCTCCTGAACAGTAAATTCAAGCTGATCGCCCCAGCTAAGGTAGACTTTTACGATATTACAGCCAGCTTCTCGTCTTTCTTATAAAGGCCCAAAGCTGCCGTTGACGAAAGATAGGGGAACGACATCTTATTGATGCAAATAACCAACAACAAAGAGATCTCCACGACGATTCAGTTAGTTAGTTGTTTATTTGAAGTTGCAATAAAACATATTGGCATATCTCTTGTCAATAACTTGTTATTGATTAACTTGGTAAAAGTCTAATATCCTACCATATCAATAGACAATAGACAATAGACAATAGACAATAGGTGCAGGAGTAGGCCATTCAGCCCTTCGAGCCAGCACCGCCATTCAATGCGATCATGGCTGATCACTCTCAATCAGTACGCCGTTCCTGCCTTCTCCCCATACCCCCTCACTCCGCTATCCTTAAGAGCTCTATCCAGCTCTCTCTTGAAAGCATCCAACGAACTGGCCTCCACTGCCTTCTGAGGCAGAGAATTCCACACCTTCACCACTCTCTGACTGAAAAAGTTCTTCCTCATCTCCGTTCTAAATGGCCTACCCCTTATTCTTAAACTGTGGCCCTTTGTTCTGGACTCCCCCAACATTGGGAACATGTTTCCTGCCTCTAACGTGTCCAATCCCCTAATTATCTTATATGTTTCCCCCCTCATCCTTCTAAATTCCAGTGTATACAAGCCTAATTGCTCCAGCCTTTCAACATACGACAGTCCCGCCATTCCGGGAATTAACCTAGTGAACCTACGCTGCACGCCCTCAATAGCAAGAATATCCTTCCTCAAATTTGGAGACCAAAACTGCACACAGTACTCCAGGTGCGGTCTCACCGGGGCCCGGTACAACTGTAGAAGGACCTCTTTGCTCCTATACTCAACTCCTCTTGTTATGAAGGCCAACATTCCATTGGCTTTCTTCACTGCCTGCTGTACCTGCATGTTTCCTTTCAGTGACTGATGCACTAGGACACCTAGATCTCGTTGAACATCCCCTCTTCCTAACTTGACACCATTCAGATAATAATCTGCCTTTCTATTCTTACTTCCAAAGTGAATAACCTCACACTTATCTACATTAAACTGCATCTGCCATGTATCCGCCCACTCACACAACTTGTCCAAGACACCCTGCAGCCTTATTGCATCTTCCTTACAATTCACACTACCCCCCAGCTTAGTATCATCTGCAAATTTGCTAATGGTACTTTTAATCCCTTCATCTAAGTCATTAATGTATATCGTAAATAGCTGGGGTCCCAGCACCGAACCTTGCGGTACCCCACTGGTCACTGCCTGCCATTCCGAAAAGGACCCATTTATCCCCACTCTTTGCTTTCTGTCTGTCAACCAATTTTCTATCCATGTCAGTACCCTACCCCCAATACCATGTGCTCTAATTTTGCCCACTAATCTCCTATGTGGGACCTTGTCGAAGGCTTTCTGAAAGTCGAGGTACACCACATCCACCGACTCTCCCCTGTCAATTTTCCTAGTTACATCCTCAAAAAATTCCAGTAGATTTGTCAAGCATGATTTCCCCTTCGTAAATCCATGCTGACTCGGAATGATCCTGTTACTGCTATCCAAATGCTCAGCAATTTAGTCTTTTATAATTGACTCCAGCATCTTCCCCACCACTGATGTCAGACTAACTGGTCTATAATTACCCGTTTTCTCTCTCCCTCCTTTCTTAAAAAGTGGGATAACATTTGCTATCCTCCAATCCACAGGAACTGATCCTGAATCTATAGAACATTGAAAAATGATCTCCAATGCTTCCACTATTTCTAGAGCCACCTCCTTAAGTACCCTGGGATGCAGACCATCAGGCCCTGGGGATTTATCAGCCTTCAGTCCCATCAGTCTACCCAAAACCATTTCCTGCCTAATGTGGATTTCCTTCAGTTCCTCCATCACCCTAGGTTCTCCGGCCCCTAGAACATTTGGGAGATTGTGTGTATCTTCCTCAGTGAAGACAGATCCAAAGTAACGGTTTAACTCGTCTGCCATTTCTTTGTTCCCCATAATAAATTCCCCTGCTTCTGTCTTCAAGGGACCCACATTTGCCTTGACTATTTTTTTCCTCTTCACGTACCTAAAAAAACTTTTGCTATCCTCCTTTATATTATTGGCTAGTTTACCCTCGTACCTCATCTTTTCTCCCCGTATTGCCTTTTTAGTTAACTTTTGTTGCTCTTTAAAAGAGTCCCAATCCTCTGTCTTCCCACTCTTCTTTGCTATGTTATACTTCCTCTCCTTAATTTTTATGCTGTCCCTGACTTCCCTTGTCAGCCACAGGTGTCTCTTACTTCCCTTAGAGTCTTTCCGCCTCTTTGGGATAAATTGATCCTGCAACCTCTGCATTATTCCCAGGAATACCTGCCATTGCTGTTCTACCGTCTTCCCTGCTAGGGCCTCCTTCCAGTCAATTTTGGCCAGCTCCTGCCTCATGCCTCTGTAATCCCCTTTGCTATACTGTAATACTGACACTTCCGATTTTCCCTTCTGCCTTTCCATTTGCAGATTAAAACTTATCATGTTGTGATCACTGCCTCCTAATGGCTCTTTTACCTCTAGTCCCCTTATCAGATCAGGATCATTACACAACACTAAATCCAGAATTGCCTTCTCCCTGGTAGGCTCCAGTACAAGCTGTTCTAAGAATCCATCTCGAAGGCACGCTACAAAACTCTCTTTCCTGGGGTCCATTTCCAACTTGATTTTCCCAGTCTACCTGCATGTTGAAATCTCCCATAACCACCGTAGCATTACATTTGTGACACCCATTTTTATCTCCTGATTCAACTTGCACCCGATGTCGAGGCTACTGTTTGGGGGCCTATAGATAACTCCCATTGGAGTCTTTTTACCCTTACAATTCCTCATTTCTATCCATACTGATTCAACATCTCCTGATTCTATGTCACCCCTTGCAAGGGAATGAATATCATTCCTTACAAGCAGAGCAACCCCACCCCCTCTGCCCACCTGTCTGTCTTTTCTATACGTTGTGTACCCCTGAATATTCAGTTCCCAGCCCTGGTCCTCTTGTAGCCATGTCTCAGTGATCCCTACAACATCATACTTGCCCATGACTAACTGAGCCTCAAGCTCATCCACTTTATTTTTTATACTACGCGCATTTAAGTACAACACTTTAACTTCTGTATTTACCTCCCCTCTCACATCGGTCACAAATGGCCTTCGTGACTTATACAAAACTACCAGACCTTACATCCAGTAGGAATTTCTTGTATTTTCTTTGGTCACCAAAATCTTATTATTTTAGTAGATTCTTATGGTTAAAATCCTTCTTGCCACCCTTCTATCGACAGGCTCTTCTCGTGAACTGAAGCATTACATCGGAGCTGGCAGCTCCTCTGGCTCATCAGGCTCTGCCCAGTCCATATACCAAAGCATAGTATTAACCTCTGAGTGCCCAAACATAGTACAACAGGATACAAAGTAATATAATATACTGAAATAACTAATAAACGCAAAATGGCTCCTACAATGTATGTGTGGAGACATGGAGTCTGCATTTCACCTGCATTTCAGTTTTCATCCAGCATTTCAGCATTTCATCCATCATTTTAAACTTTACTTTAGAGATACAGCTGGGAAACAGGCCCTTCGGCCCACCGAGTCCATGCCAACCAGCGATCCCCTTACACTAGAACTATCCTACATACTAGGGACAATTTACAATTGACACCTTTGGATTGTGGGAGGAAACTAGAGCACCCAGAGAAAGCCCACACGGTCACGGGGAGAATGTACAAACCCATTCAGACTGCACCCGGAGTCAGGATGGAACCTCAGTCTCTGGCTCTGTAATGCTGAAGTCGTGGTTTGTGCTTTCAATCAGCAAATAACTGCAGGTATATGTAAAATGACCTTCATTAATTACAAGATGCGTCCACCAATGGGAGAACTGTTTACTTTGATTACAATCACGGCACATATAATGTTTGTCTGATTTGGGTGCTTCATAGTGCCCCTGAATTCTGTACAAAATATTAAAAGCAATTTTTTGCACCGTTTTGCTGATTTTCAGGATGATGGGAGGCCAATAGTTTTGGGTAAATTATTAGATAAAGGCCTTGACAGATTATAAATTAATCTGATTGAAGCATGCATGAGTAACAAAAATCAGTTGTGATTTATGATGAAGGACTGTTTATCATCATATTTGCATTATACAGTTCCCAATATTAGTTACTTGTAATAAATGCCTTCGTAAATTGTTTCTCTGTTTTGAATGAAAATTTCAAAAAAGATGCTTGCCTTATAAGTTCATGTTGATTTGGCCCATCAAGTCTACTGCACCATTCAATCATGGCTGATTTATCTTTCCCTCTCAACCCCCTTCTCCTGCCTTCTCCCCGTAACCCCTGACACCCATACTAATCAAGATTATATCTATCTCTGCCTTATAAATACCCATTGACATGGCCTCCACAGCCTTCTGTGGCAATGAATTCCACTGATTCACCACCCTCTGACAAAAGCAATTCCTCCTCACCTCCCTTCTAAAGGTCTGTCCTTTCATTCTGAGGCTGTACCCTCTGGTCCTAGACTCTCCCACTAGAGGAAACATCCTCTCCACATCCGCTCTATCCTGGAGGCAACTACCCCTTAGTTGGGGCAGATTGACAGACATGATCTTTTGGTGGACATGTTGTAGGATAAGGTAGTGGGGAAGTGTAGAAATGTGTAACCATTTTACAATCGGACCATCATTTTAGAATCAGACCACTCGGAATTGAGATCAGTAGGCACTTCTTTGCAAAATGAATGTGTGATTCCTTTTCTCCATCAGGACAGTGAGAGTCGATTGAAACTTTCAAATCTTGAGAAAGATTTTTGTTAAAAAATAAGACTTCAATTTCTTTAGTACATTCCATAATCTTAGAGGAATGCGATTCAGTGCTTTTCAAATGCAGTCATGCTGATGTAGTGGAAAGGCCGCAGCCAATCCTTTCATGGCAAACTCGAGCAAATGCACTATTATACTGACTGGTTAACATGTTCTTGTAATGGTGGCTCAGAGATAACCACTGGCATAACTCTAAACGTATTCTCCCAGAGTTTATCCCAACTCCATCCTGTGCTGTGGTGTACCAATGTTTCCCCCAGGGATCCAGTCTCCAGCACCAGTGTGGGTCTGTGTCACAGGTGGCACTTTCTACACAGCTGTGTGTGTTGTCTGCTGCCTCGTGCTGTTCCAGTGAATCCTTTACAGAGTTCACTAGGCCAAGATAAATGGGGCCGGGTGGAAGGGGCAGGGTGGAGGGGGAGGGTGGAGGGGTGGAGGATGGTGGGTGAAGGGTGGTGGGTGCAGGGTGGTGGGTGCAGGGTTGTGGGTGCAGGGTGGTGGGGAGGGTGAAGGGGGCAGGGTGGAGGGGGAGGGAGGAGGGGGAGGGTGGAGGGGTGGAGGATGGTGGGTGAAGGGTGGTGGATGCAGGGTTGTGGGTGCAGGGTGGTGGGTGCAGAGTGGTGGGTGCAGGGTGGTGGGGAGGGTGGAGGGGGCAGGGTGGAGGGGGAGGGTGGAGGGGGCAGGGTGGAGGGGGTGGGGTGAATGGGACAGGGTGGAGGGGGGAGGGTGGAGGGGGCAGGGTGGAGGGAATAGGGTGGTGGGTGCAGGATGGTGGGTGCAGGGTGAAGGGGGAGGGTAGAGGGGGCAGGGTGGAGGGGAGGGTGTAGGGTGGAGGGGAGGGTGGAGGGGGACGGTATTGGGGGGAGGGTGAAGGGGGAGGGTGGAGGGAGTGGGTTGGAGGGGGTGGGGTGAATGGGGCAGGGTGGAGGGGGAAGGGTGGATGGGTACACCCCTGGAACACCCCCTAGTATAAAGGCAAGTGGTAAAATCAGAGGGGAAATGATAACGATTTGGGGAGTCTTGGTAGAAATGGGTGCTTGATGGGCAAAATCAAACTGAATGGGTTGGACAACCTAGAAACAAAGAACTGCAGATGCTGGTTTACAAAGAAGGACACAAAATGCTGGAGTAACTCAGCGGGACAGGCAGCATCCCTGGAGGACATGGATAGGAGACATTTCGGGTCGAGACTCTTCTTCAGACTTATTGTAGGGAGGGAGTGAAGAAAACTGGAAAAGAGGAGAGGCAAGGCCTGCGTGTGGGTCATAGGTCGATACAGGCAACTAGTTGGATCAAAGACCAAAGATGAGAAAGGAAGGAAGGTGTGAGACGGGTTTGAAAAGTTGCAGATTGTAAAGCCAGAGGGAGGAAATGGGCAGGAGGAGGCAGGGGATGAGTGGAGGGGAGAAATAGGTGGCAGTCCAGGTGGATCACAGGTGAGGGAAGTGGGATGGGAAGAGCGGTGGGGGGGGGGTCAGTTTGGGGAGAAAGGGAGGAGGTTTTAGAGGTTACCTATGATTGGAGTGTTCAGTGTTCACACTGTCAGGTTGTAAGCCACCCAAGTGGAATCTGAGGTGCTGTTCCTCAAATTTTCATTCTGGCCTCACTCTGGCTATGGAGGAGGCCCAGGACAGAAAGGTCAGTGTGGGAATGGGAAAGGGAGTTAAAATGGTTAACAACCAGGAGATCCAGCAGACCTTGGCGGACCAACACTTTGTGTTCTGGGTTGAATAACTTGCTTGCCTGTTCTGTGACTAAATCTGACTGCTGGTGTGCTAACTTAACATTACACTGCCAAACTAAATCACACATTTAATCACACAATCAATGTCAGATCAATTTTTGATGTTAACTTTCTCCAGTATTTTATGTACAACCCTCATCTTGGGCCCCAATTTAATGGAGATTAGGTGTTTAGAAACATAGAAACATAGAAAATAGGTGCAGGACGAGGCCATTTGGCCCTTCGAGCCAGCACTGCCATTCATCGTGATCATGGCTGATCTTCCACAATCAGTAACCCGTGCCTGCTTCTCCCCATATCCCTTGATTCCGCTAGCCCCTAGAGCTCTATCTGACTCTCTTTTAAATTCATCCAGTGAATTGGCCTCCACTGCCTTCTTTGTCATTTGCCCACCAAACTTCTACAAACCAGAAGCAAGCTTGGAGAATTCACATACTTCTCCAATTTAAGTGGGGTTTAGTTTACTTTTTTGAAAAGATAGATCAATAGTTTTATGATCAATAATTCAACAGCAGAACTCTCTGCTAAATATTCTGAGTGTGTACTGTCATGGGGAACCGGTCTACTACAAGACTTTATGCCCATATTTCTAGCTCAGCTTAATTACAATTGTAAATGTTGAATCCTTTTATTATGGCTTTCAGGGCAAATCAGGGCTTTCAGTTTGGGGGTTGTGGGAGTGGAAGGTGGTTAAGGGGTGTGTTATAAAGATATAGGTGACCTGAAATTGGAGGTCCATTTTCATGCCATTGTGTTTAGTTTAGTTTAGGGATACAGCACGGAAACAGGCCCTTCGGCCAGCCAAGTCCACGCTGACCAGTGATCCCTGTACACTAGCACTATCGTATACACTAGGGACAATTTACAATTCTTTTTACCGAAGCTACTGAATCTACAAACCTGTACATTTGCACCACTGTGCTACAGTTGTAGGCTACCCAAGCAAAATATGAAGTGCTGTTCTTCTAGTTTGTTGGCTTCAGTCTGGGCAAACTTATGTACTTTATGTGACAAAGCTGTAAATAAGCTATTGATAACTCCATTAGTTGTCCACCTCATCATCTCAAATCCTCGGGAATTCAGGAGCATGGGTTCAAACACCACTGTGGCCTCTCAAGTATTTAAGTAATGAATTATAACGGCACATCTATCTGTGTTGCTTCCTCACGGTCTTCCATTCTGTCTTAGAAATGTTCAAAGACTTTTGTTTTTTAAGAAAACAAGGGTGGCACAGTGATGCAGTGGGTAAAGTTGCTGCCTTACAGCGCCAGAGACCCAGGTTCGATCCTGTCTGTGGGTGCTGTCTATACGGAATTTGTACCTTCTCCCTGTCTCTGCGTGGGTTTTCTCCTGGTTCTCCGGTTTCCTCCGACACACAGGTTTGTAGGTTAATTGGCTTCTGTAAAATTGTTAATTGTCCCTGGTGTGTTGAATAGTGTTAGTGTACGGGGTGATCGTTGGTCGGCGTGGACTTGGTGGGCTGAAGGGCCTCTTTTCGTGCCGTACCGCTGAAGCCTAAGTCAAAAATCTACACACGACGTTTGGAGTGAAACTATTGCTATCTACAGTTACTCGTTAATAGTTTAGTTTAGTTTAGGTTAGTTTATTATTATCACATGTACTAAGGTAACAGTGAAAAGCTTTTGTTTAAGTCAAAGAAAAGGCTATACTTGAATACAATTAAGCCGTCCACAGTGCATAAATAAAGGATAAAGAGTATAATATTTAGTCCCAGATATATAATGTTGGAATCTGATAAAGTCAGATTAAAGATAGTTCAAAAGTCACAAACGAGGTAGATGGGAGGTGCAGGAAGGAATTGCAGATGTTGGTTTAAACCGAAGATGGACACAAAAAGCTGGAGTAACTCACTAGGACAGGCAGCATCTCTGGAGAGAAGGAATGGGTGACGTTTTGGGTCAAGACCCTTCTTCAGGCTGGAGAAATGGGCGAGGTAGATGTGAGGTCAGGACCACACTCTAGCTGTGTAGGAAAATCACTGCAGATGCTGGTTTAAATCGAAGGTAGACACAAAATGCTGGAGTAACTCAGTGGGTCAGGCAGCATCTCAGGAGAAAAGGAATTACCCATTCCTTCTCTCCTGAGATGCTGCCTGACCCGCTGAGTTACTCCAGCATTTTGTGTCTACCACACACTAGCTGATTAGAAGACCGTTCAGTTATTGCCTAATAACAGCGGAAAGAAACTGTCCCTGAATCTGGAATAGTCGGAAATCAATCCATTATTTGTTGAGTGTTTTATCCGCAATCGCCGGCAGTTTAATCAACTTGTCCAATTGGGCATCTTACACTCGTGATCCTGAGGAGTATTTCATGCCTCATTTTTCTTTCAGGTGTTCCTCCAAGTGCCTTCTGGCAAACCCAGCTATCTACAAGTTCAGGTGCAAAACCTGACTTATGCACCTTCTCGGTCTGGAACTGTTCCTCTTTGGAGAAGGCAGGCAATGGTGGGCAATGAAAGGACACAAAGTGCTGGAGTAACTCAGTAGGTCAGGCAGCATCGCTGAAGAACATGGATAGGTGATGTTTCGGGTCGGGACTCTTCTACGACACCCACTAGTGGGGGCAATGGATGAAAATGAAAATAAAACTAAATGTAGGGAGCTCGTATCAACAGTAAAATTGCCAGCTGAGCAGATTTGCCAAAAGTTTATCATTGCCCATTATGAACATAGATTCTCCATTAGAGGATGGTATTTAAATAGATGGATCTAAGGATAGCAGAGTCAGGGGGTATGGGGAGAAGGCAGGAATGGGGTACTGATTGAGAATGATCAGCCATGATCACATTGAATAGTGGTGCTGGCTCGAAGGGCCGAAGGGCCGAATGGCCTACTCCTGCACCTATTGTCTATTGTCTATTGTCTATCTTAAGAATATCATGAAATGCTAGTTGACGAATAAATCAATAAAAGTAAGATCTAATCCAAAAACCTTTGGCATGCAGACATGATCTGAAGAGAGATTTGGGGTGGCACAGTGGTGCAGCAGTGGAGTTGGTGCCTTACAGTGCCAGAGACCTGGGTTCAATCCTGACTATAGATACTGTCTGTACTGAGTTTGTCCCTGTGACCACGTGGGTTCCCTCCGGGTGCTCCAGTTTCCTCCCACATTCCAAAGGCCTGCAGGTTTGGCTTTGGTAACAATTGTAAATTGTCCCTCGAGTGTAGGATGGAACGAGTGCATGTGTGACTCATGGGTTTTCTCCGGGTGCTCCGGTTTCCTCCGACACAAAGGATGCAGGTTAATTGGCTTCGGTAAAATAGTGTTAGTGTTAGTGTTGTTGGTCAGCGAGGACTCGGTGGGCCGAAGGGCCTGTTTCCACGCTGTATCTCTAAACTATTAAAAATAAATAATTTTGTACCAGTGTGTGAGGGACAATGTACAATGTGGTTCCAACTTTCCTTCTATTTCAGATTTCACCATGTAATGTTTGGATCAGTTCATTTCTTTTGGCTCCTTATGATGGACTATGAACGTTCTTACATTCCCTGGTTCATTATCAAATAATTTTTTTAGGCAAGTGAGCCACATATACAGCAATGTGTTGCATGAGATGGGATACAGGGAATTGTGGTTGGACGTCAAGGATTTGGATGAGAACATACAGGACAAGATTAGCAAGTTGGCTGATGATACAAAAGTGAGCCATTTTGCAGAATGTGAAGATGGTTGTGAAAGATTGCTGCAGGATCTGGAAAGATTGGCCGGGTGGACTGAGGAATGGGTGATGGAATTTAATACAGAGAAGGGTGAGGTGTTGCATTTTGGGACGTCTAACAAGGGCAGGACCTATACAGTAAATGGTAGGCCTCTGGGGAGTGTTGGAGAGCAGGGGGATCTAGGAGTGCAGGTGCATGGCTCCTTGGTTGAGCCACAGGGGAGAGAAAGTGGACAAAAAGACTTTTGGCACATTGCCTTTCAGAGTATTGAGTATAGAAGTTGGGAGGACTTGCTGCAGTTGTATAAGATGTTGGTGAGACCACATTTAGAATATTGTGTTCAGTTCTGGGCACCATGTTATAGGAAAGATATTGTCAGGCTTGAAAGGGTTCAGAAAAGACTTACAAGGATGTTGCCAGGACTAGAAGGTGTGAGCTGTAGGGAGAGGTTGAGTAGGCTGGGTCTCTATTCCATGGAGCGCAGGAGGATGGGGGGTGATCTTACAGAGGTGTACAAAATCATGAGAGGAATAGATCTGGTGGATGTACAGAGTCTCTTGCCCAGAGTAGGGGAATCGAGGACCAGAGGACATAGGTTCATAGAAAATAGAAACATAGAAAATAGGTGCAGGAGTAGGCCATTCGGCCCTTCGAGCCTGCACCGCCATTCAATATGATCATGGCTGATCATCCAACTCAGTATCCCGTACCTGCCTTCTCTCCATACCCCCTGATCCCTTTAGCCACAAGGGCCACATCTAACTCCATCTTAAATATAGCCAATGAACTGGCCTCAACTACCTTCTGTGGCAGAAGTTGAACCTTCTGTTCAAGGTGAAGGGGGAAAAATTTAATAGGAATCTGAGGGGTAACATTTTCACACAAAGGGTGGTGGGTGTATGGAACGAGCTGCCAGAGGAGGTAGTTGAGGCTGGGACTATCTTTAGAGTTTTCCATCATCAACGACTATTGACATTCAGTCATCAAGCGCATTTAAGACTAAGATCAATAGTTTGTTTTCACAATAACAAAGACTGGGTGAAACATTGGACAAGGTAAAAGCTCAGTCATGATCTTGCTCAGTCATGATCTTGCTCAATATCCAATAAGCCTGGAGCAAGTATGGTCTATTGCTATTCCATTTCTTCCTTCTTTAAGTTCTTAATATTGATAGCATGAGGTAAAAATTTGATGATATAACTAGGATGGATGTTTCTAATTACCACCAGAATGTGAAGCTACTGTTTCAGCGCGCTGCCATATCTTGAAGAAATCTCTTGAATTTTCTTTTCAAAAGAAAATATTACTTCCCCTCTTTAATCTTGCTGTACATCAGTCTTTATCTCAGACCATGATACGTGCTATCACAGCGCAAGGCCATTAGACTTGGCTGCAGCAGATAACCCAAATTACCAGGTGAATATAAAAATTGCAGGATATTAAAACGAGGTGGCGAAGGCGATAAAGAGTGAAGTGGGAAATGTCACAACTTTCTAACTTCGCATTTACAGCACATCTGATCTAATATTTTTCAAAAGAGCTGAAGGTGGATAAGATTAATGGAAGAGCAAGAAGCGGGAAGGAATGCAAACAGAATAAATGTTGGGTCTTTCTGTGGACCACCAAAATGTAATTTATTTCATTCAAATGGGCACTGTGTATATTGCAAACTAAATTCCGATCTGTAGAGATGCCAGTCACTGTCTGAAGAAGGGTCCCGACCAGAAATATTACATCTATCTGTCGAGTCTCAAGAAGTGTCACGACCTGAAACAGCACCTATCCATGTTCTCCAGAGATGCTGCCTGACCCGCTGAGTTACTCCAGCACTCTGTGAAACAGCACCTATCCATGTTCTCCAGAGATGCTGCCTGACCCGCTGAGTTACTCCAGCACTCTGTGAAACAGCACCTATCCATGTTCTCCAGAGATGCTGCCTGACCCGCTGAGTTACTCCAGCACTCTGTGAAACATCACCTATCCATGTTCTCCAGAGATGCTGCCTGACCCGCTGAGTTACTCCAGCACTTTGGAGTGTGTTTTTTTCCCCATCGACTACCTGCCAGGCTTTGGCCTACCCTTCCTCTCTTCCAGCTTTCCAACCAAGTTTTCCAGAGATGCTGCTTGACACAATGAGTTACTCTAGCACTTGGAGTATATCTTTTTTTAAATGAACTATTTTGTTGTTTGCATTCAACCTATAGGCCAAAGAGTCACTTCTCGTTTCTCTCTCTGTAGATGCTGTTGCCTTATCCAGCATTCTTTGTTTTTTCTTTGTTTCAGGCTTCCTGCTTCTTCAGTCTTAGCTTTATGACGGGCTGAATGGCCTCCTATGTAAGGTTCAGCAGTTTTGACAATGGTTTAAAAGACCAAGCAAGGAAGGGAATTTTATTACATCTTGTTCTTGCAAAGAATTTGCCATTTTATTTTAAATTGATATGCAGGTGCCAAGTGAACCTGAGCAAAATATCTGGTATGGGGAAAAAAAATCTATAGAGTAATGGATTGTAGCTTTCGAAACACTATAGAAAAACTTATTATATTGTAAGCTAACAGAGTCTGATGGCTTTACTTCTTGGCCAACATGCAATGTGCACAGGAATGTAAAAGAAAAATCGTTAGTAATGGTGGAAGAGCTATCATCAATTCACCTCGGTTGATGATGAGATGGTAGTGCTTGCAGCTACCATGAATACGTTCTCAGCAGGCAGCTCTGTTGTAATGGTATCCTATTTACAAAGGCTGCTGACGGGGAGAAAGGCAAAAGCAATCAACAGGATTCTTTTACGATGAACGCAAAGAATCGCAGGATCAGAAACTCATGGGTCCCGCAGAGGTAAAATCCTTTGAATCTCAACTGCATCGAGGTGTTGAGAAACCACCCACCATCTCATCCCAACGTTCGACTGCTTCCCCAAGCCCTTCAATGCTCTTCCCAAGGCTGCCCACTGGGGCACTTGTCGTGATATCGGTTTGTTATTGGCATTGGTTTACTATTGTCACGCGTACCGAGATGCAAACGAAAACGTTGTCTTGCAGGCACAAGGAATGGCAGATGCTGGTTTACAAAAATAAAACCCACACAAAGAGCTGGAATAACTCAGTGAGTCAGGCAGCCTCTCTGGAAAACATGGATAGGCAATGTTTTTGTTCCGGACCCTTCTCTGTCTTGTATGCTATCCATTGATTTATACCGTATATCGAGTCACAGAGTTATACAACATGGAAACTGGCCCTATGGCCCAACTTCTGCTATGTTTTATATTCCAGATTCTATGTTGTACAATTTGAGTCACAGTCATGGGGTCATACAGCATGGAAGCAGGCCCTTCACCCCAACTGGCTGACCTAGATGCCCCATCTACACTAGTCCCACTTATCCACATTTGACCCATATCGCTCTAAACCTTTCCTACCTATGTACCTGTCCAAATATACGAGTACAATTAAGCCGTACTCAAAGGAAGAGCAAAGAGAAAAGAAATCAGAGTGCAGAATATAATGTTACAGCTACGCAGAAAGTGCTATTTTTTTTAAAGTGCAAGGAGGTAAATTGGAAGTTTGGGGCTGCAAATCTCGCTTATGAAAGATAGACGAGTTACAGAGAAAAGGTGCAAGGTCTGCAAGAGGTGTGTTCAAAATGGGGTCTATCCCCGAATGTATGGGAAGATTGTATGGGAAGGTATGGGAAGGGCGTGCAGCGTAGGTTTACTAGGTTAATTCCCGGAATGGCGGGACTGTCATATGTTGAAAGACTGGAGCGACTAGGCTTGTATACACTGGAATTTAGAAGGATGAGAGGAGATCTTATCGAAACGTATAAGATTATTAAGGGGTTGGACACGTTAGAGGCAGGAAACATGTTCCCAATGTTGGGGGAGTCCAGAACAAGGGGCCACAGTTTAGGAATAAGGGGTAGGCCATTTAGAACTGAGATGAGGAAAAACTTTTTCAGTCAGAGAGTTGTGAATCTGTGGAATTCTCTGCCTCAGAAGGCAGTGGAGGCCAATTCTCTGAATGCATTCAAGAGAGAGCTAGATAGAGCTCTTAAGGATAGCGGAGTCAGGGGGTATGGGGAGAAGGCAGGAACGGAGTACTGATTGAGAATGATCAGCCATAATGACATTGAATGGTGGTGCTGGCTCGAAGGGCTGAATGGCCTCCTCCTGCACCTATTGTCTATTGTTTATTGTTCAGTAGTTTGATAACAGCAGGAGGAATCTAGTAGTACATGCTTCCAAGAGAGTCAAGATTCAAGTGTTGCATTGTCACATGTCCTGAAATGGGACAATTAAATTCTTACTTGCAGCAGTACCACAGATATGTAAACATACTGTAGCACTCTGTAAAACCCACAATAAACAGTGAACAATGAAAACATGAATGTCATAATTTTCAGGCTTCTATACTTTCTTCCTGTGGATTGGAGGATAGCAAATGTTATCCCACTTTTTAAGAAAGGAGGGAGAGAGAAAACGGGTAATTATAGGCCAGTTAGTCTGACATCAGTGGTGGGGAAGATGCTGGAGTCAATTATAAAAGACGAAATTGCTGAGCATTTGGATAGCAGTAACGGGATCATTCCGAGTCAGCATGGATTTACGAAGGGGAAATCATGCTTGACAAATCTACTGGAATTTTTTGAGGATGTAACTAGGAAAATTGACAGGGGAGAGTCAGTGGATGTGGTGTACCTCGACTTTCAGAAAGCCTTCGACAAGGTCCCACATAGGAGATTAGTGGGCAAAATTAGGGCACATGGTATTGGGGGTAGGGTACTGACATGGATAGAAAATTGGTTGACAGACAGAAAGCAAAGAGTGGGGATAAATGGGTCCCTTTCGGAATGGGAGGCAGTGACCAGTGGGGTACCGCAAGGTTCGGTGCTGGGACCCCAGCTATTTACGATATACATTAATGACTTAGACGAAGGGATTAAAAGTACCATTAGCAAATTTGCAGATGATACTAAGCTGGGGGGTAGTGTGAATTGTGAGGAAGATGCAATAAGGCTGCAGGGTGACTTGGACAGGTTGTGTGAGTGGGCGGATACATGGCAGATGCAGTTTAATGTAGATAAGTGTGAGGTTATTCACTTTGGAAGTAAGAATAGAAAGGCAGATTATTATCTGAATGGTGTCAAGCTAGGAGGAGGGGGAGTTCAACGAGATCTGGGTGTCCTAGTGCATCAGTCAATGAAAGGAAGCATGCAGGTACAGCAGGCAGTGAAGAAAGCCAATGGAATGTTGGCCTTCGTAACAAGAGAAGTTGAGTATAGGAGCAAAGAGGCCCTTCTACAGTTGTACCGGGCCCTGGTGAGACCGCACCTGGAGTACTGTGTGCAGTTTTGGTCTCCAAATTTGAGGAAGGATATTCTTGCTATGGAGGGCGTGCAGCGTAGGTTCACTAGGTTAATTCCCGGAATGGCGGGACTGTCGTATGTTGAAAGGCTGGAGCGATTGGGCTTGTATACACTGGAATTTAGAAGGATGAGGGGGGATCTTATTGAAACATATAAGATAATTAGGGGATTGGACACATTAGAGGCAGGAAACATGTTCCCAATGTTGGGGGAGTCCAGAACAAGGGGCCACAGTTTAAGAATAAGGGGTAGGCCATTTAGAACGGAGATGAGGAAGAACTTTTTCAGTCAGAGAGTGGTGAAGGTGTGGAATTCTCTGCCTCAGAAGGCAGTGGAGGCCAGTTCGTTGGATGCTTTCAAGAGAGAGCTGGATAGAGCTCTTAAGGATAGCGGAGTGAGGGGGTATGGGGAGAAGGCAGGAACGGGGTACTGATTGAGAGTGATCAGCCATGATCGCATTGAATGGCGGGGCTGGCTCGAAGGGCTGAATGGCCTACTACTGCACCTATTGTCTATTGTCTATTGTCTATTGACACGAGTGAAATGAGTGTGTGGCCAGGGGTGGTGTGGGTCTCTGATGATGCTGGCTGCCTATCAGAGGCAGCGACACTTGTAGATTCCTTCGATGTTGGGGATATCAGTACCATGATAGACTGGGTAGTGTTCACCACTTTTTGCAATTTGAGTGTTCATTAACATAGCTGTTGTATCTGCTGCCAAGCGGGAGAGGGGAGAGGAGGGAATGACTGGAATGTGAGTGGTCCTTGGTTAGAGTGGCTGCCTTCCCAGTGGAGTCGATGGAGGAAGGCTGGGTTTGTTTTAGAAAAATAGAAACATAGATGGATTGGCCTGCACCCACAACCCCCGGCAATTTCTTGCGGTCATGGCTGGAAGAGCTGCTAAATGAAGTTGTGATGCATCCCAACAGGATGCCTTCTATGGTGCAGCTGGAGAAGTTGGTAAAGTCACTGGAGATATGGGGATGGGATTGATGGATAAGGAACAGCCACCAGCCAATTTGCAGGCAGAGACCATGATGTTAAAACAAAGTTTCGCTTAGTTTAGAGATATAGTGTGGAAACAAGCCCTTCGGCCACCCAGTCCAGGCTGACCAACGATCACCCGCGCACTAGTTCTATCCTACACACTAGGGACTACTTTAACAGAAGCTAATTAACCTACAAACCTGCACGTCTTTGGATTATGGGAAAAACTGCTGCACCCAGGGAAAGCCCACGTGTTGACAGGGAGAACGTACAAACTCCATACAGACAGCCCCCCCTAGTCAGGATGGAACCCGGGTCTCTGGCGCTGTATGGCAGCAACTCTACCGCCGCGCCACCGTGCCACCCTCATCAAGAGAAACCTTGTTGAACTTGAATGTTTGATCCTGCAATGCTCAGTCTCTGCCCCTTCTACAATTGATGTTGATCTCAAAAGATGCTTGTTGACTAATATGCATACTTGGCGATTCAAGGTATCTGACAGGATACTTGGGATATGGTGGAACTTTGTTCTGAAGCTAGTTCTAACTCGAAACAATCCTTTGGCAGCTACATAAACACCTCTATCCATACCTAGTCCACCCCTACAGAAACATGTAGTGAGGATTTTGTTGGACTCAGGGTGGAATGTGAAGACTGATGAATGTCAGGAGATAATTTCTTGCAAGCAGCATCTTATAAGACAGAGGATGCAGGCTCCATAGATTAAACATGATTTTAATATGTCTAATCTATGTATTTACCTCTTCTGTTATCTTCACCTCTATCTCATCATTATCTCTCCAAAGAGTCATGCAATGATAGAAATTTATGACACTGAAGGGGGCCAAATGACCCATTATATTCATGTGGGCTAATACAGTGCTTCTCTGATACGGTTATTCCACTCCCTGAGCAGTCCATGTTCTTGCAGTGTAGATTCATTCATGTACGTTTAATGGTGGAGA
The DNA here is from genome assembly GCF_053455715.1 of Rhinoraja longicauda. NCBI lineage: Eukaryota > Metazoa > Chordata > Chondrichthyes > Rajiformes > Arhynchobatidae > Rhinoraja > Rhinoraja longicauda. The sequence goes on along the minus strand of NC_135972.1, from coordinate 26,626,840 downwards.
GCGATGCTGCTTTTGAACCCTTTTAGGGGCGGCACAGTGGCGCAGCGGTAGAATTGCTGCCTTATAGCGCCAGAGACCCGGGGTCGATCCTGACAATGGATATGGGTGAGCGGGGATCACTGGTTGGCGCGGACTCAGTGGGCCGAAGGGCCTGTATCTGCGTTGTATCTCTAAAGGGACTGTCCCACTTAGGTGATTTTTTAGGCGACTGCCGGCGACTGTCAAAGTCGTAGCAGATTGCCAAAATTTTCTTTTACCCGACGACAATGGCCACGACAATGCCGAGTCAGGTCGAGATGACACCGTCTTCGGAAACATCGCGAAAATTCCCACGTTTATCAATGCTTCTCCGGCGTCCTAATTTTAGCTGAAATCACTGACGTCGGTAAGAACTTGAGAGTTTTGAAATATAACATCTTGCCCGGGTTACTTGAAAACCAAGCGTCATTGTAACAAGGCATAAACTGGATTTACTTCCAGTTTACTAATAGCAGTATTAAGAAATTTAATTTTAAAAGCGGTTAAATGGATTTTTGTGCGGAGTGTGGGCATTCTTTGAAAATGTACGGGGGATGCATATCTGGTTTCTGGGTTGCATATCTGGGTTGGCAGCCTACTTTAATTGTAATCGCTGATGGCCCTAAATATCGCGAAAATTCCCGCGCTTACCTGACCGTCAAACTGTCGCCTCCAATCTACCAGCCAAATGTCCTGACGATAAATAAATTGGTTAAACACAAGTATTTTATTGTTTCTTCAAATTACTTTACTTAATTTAATATTACATGCTTCTAAATGCATCTAAGACAACCTAGCAAACCTGGGGACAGCATGCGACAGCGCCCGCAATAAGCTACGATACCTGGCGACAAGCCAGCTGTCGCCGAGAAATTTCACTCCGGTTGATTTCTCAGCGACGCGCTGAGATCCACTACGATTCTTGGAAGACTCCTCACGATCATGCCCGCGACACCCCGGCGAACTGTCGGCGACAACCTAGTCGTCGGCAGTCGCCTTAAAATCGCCTAAGTGGGACAGGCCCTTCAGTGGGCCGAAGGGCCTGTTAAACTAAGCTAAACTTTGAAGTACAATGTTGCAACCTCCCCACCACCTACTCAATAGTTCAATGGTACTTTATTGTCTCATGTACTTAGGTGCAGTGAAATTCGTTTTCAGTGTAGGAAGAAAGTGCAGATGCTGGTTTATACTGAATATAGACACAAAGTGCTGGAGTAACTCAGCAGGTCAGACAGCATCTCAGGAGAAAAAAGATGTGTGACGTTCCAATCGGAGACTGGCATTAAACGCTGGCTTTGCCAGCGACACTTACAACTGATGAATGAGTTAATGAGTTAACAAAAATATCTGTATGCAACTTCCCTGCTAACCTCATTGTATGGAAAGGTCACTGGCAAAACTAGCTACCTGCTTCTTTGATTAATGTAGCTGCTAAATCTGGACCTGTCTTTGGTTCACATAATGGGAATAATTGTGCAAAATGAAATTCTTTGAGGTGAAACCTTTTTAATTGTTTCCATCTGAACCCATTGGTATTTCTCCAAACCGTCTCAATGGCTTAACTAAAAAAAAATTAGTTAGTTTCCATGTTTACCATTGAGTTGGTCGAGGACTATAGAGGCAGAATTAGAGGGTCTGTCAAAGATAGACACAAAATGCTGGAGTAACTCAGCGGGACACGCAGCATCTCTGGAGAGAAGAAATGGGTGGCGTTTCGGGTTGAGACTTTTCTTCAGACTCCAGCATTTTGTGTCCCAGAGATGCTGCCTGTCCCGCTGAGTTACTCCAGCATTTTGTGTCTATCTTCGATTTAAACCAGCGTCTGCAGTTCTTTGCTGCACCTAGATGGGCCAAAGGGCCTGTTCCATCCTGTGTAGCACTATTTTGTCGCAAACATTTACACTCTCGGCTCAGAAAGCATCTTGTTCAGGATTCATGCACACATGTGTGAACCCCCCCCCCCCCCCCTACTTGTTAGCTGCTCCTTCCATGGCGGTGCTGGATCAAAGGGCCGAATGGCCTACTCCTGCACCTATGTTTCTATTGAAGATCAATTTCAAGATCAACAATGATAAGTCCAGGCTTACTGTAAGTGAACTCACATTCATAGCCGATAAGGGTCACAAAATGAGGGGCATGAAAAGACATCAACAGTTCTTTGGCAGTGATTATCGCCGGCAGTCTCTCGACAATAAATGAACTAAAACAATTTCTTGCCAAGAGAGTTGCACTCTAGATCTCCCCATCAGATTAGTACTGGTGGAGAACAGTCTGTAGCACCAGTTACATAAACAAGAAAAATAACCTGGCAGGAGATGAAAGGTATGTTATCACATGACTTTATATAATCCAAGAAAAAAAACTATAAAGGGTAGTCCAGATACCAATGACGACCTTTACGTTGAATGCATTTATGGGTGTTATGGGTGTTGAATGCATTATGGATCTCCAAAAAGACCACCATTTATTGCCTGCCTTATAGTGGCACAGCTGGTAGAGCTGCTGCCTCACAGCGCCAGAGGCCCCAGGTTTGACCCTGACCTTGGTGCTGCCTGTGTGGAATTTGCACGTTATTCCTGTGACCGCATGGGTTTTCTCCTGGTGCTCCGGTTCCCTGCCATATCAAATAACGTGCGGGTTTGTAGAGTCATTGAGTCATACAGCTTGGAAACAGGCCCTTCATCCCAACTTGCCCATGCCGAATCTGCATTAGTTCTACCTGCCTGCATTTGGCCCATATCCCTGAAAACCTATCCTATCCATGGGTTAGGGGGTTGGGGGAAACTTTTTTCTTAATCTCTTTTTTTTCCGTATCATATCTCCGTCTGCACTGCGGTCTAATATCGAGGAGAAGGCGGCCTTTGCTGGAGGTCGACTTCGGGAGCTCCAACCGCGGGAGGCTGCGGACTTCAACATCGTGGAGCACACGGTCTCCAGTTAGAGACTGACTTTGGGAGCTCCAAACCACAGGAGCTTCGACCGCCCCAACGCAGGAGAAAGATGAGGGAAGAAGATTAGACTTTGTTGCCTTCCATCACAGTGAGGAATGTGGGGAATCCTCTGTGGTGGACGTTTATGTTAACTTTTATGTAGGTGTGTGTCTTGTTGCTTTTTTTTAGTATGGCTGTGTGGTAATACAAATATCACTGTACCTTAATTGGTACACATGACAAAAAAAGACCTTTGAAACCTTTGTATCTGTCCAAATGCTTCTTAAACATTGAGATAGTCCCTGCCACAACTACCTCCTCCGGCAGCTCGTTCCATACACCCACCACCCTTTGTGTGAAAAAGTCACCCCTCAGATTCCTATTAATTTTTTTTCTCTTCATCTTAAACCTATGTACTCTGGTTCTCAATTCCCCTCCTTTGGGCAAGTGACTGTGTGTCCACCCAATCTATTTATTTCACTATTTTGTACATCTTTATGAGATGACCCTCATCCTCCTGCGCTCCAAGGAATAGTGCCCTAACGTGCTCAACCTCTCCCTATAGCTCAGACCCTCGAATCCTAGCAACATCTTTGTAGATTGTCTCTGTACCCTTTCCAGCTTGACATCTTTCCTATAACATGGTGACCAAAACTGAACATAATACTCTAAATTTGGCCTCTCCAATGTCTTATAATCTATATACTAAAACTCTCGTTTGTTTGTTTGTTTGTTTGTTTGTTCCTGAACTGCAGCCAAAACGGTACATTATAGTGTGACAATTTTAGCCCACCTTACTCACCGTCGTCCCTTTGGTGCTAAAGGGAGAAGTTTCATTGAAATTGGCATTCACAGTTTAAAGTTTAAATCTATCTCCTAGGGAGGGAGAGGGGGGGAGGGAGGGAGGGAGGGAGGGAGGGAGGGAGGGAGGGAGGGAGGGGGATGGAGGGAGATGGGGAGAGAGGTAGGGGGAGGAGGGAGGATAAGGGGGGTTGAAGTGGATGGAGTGGGGGGGAGGGGAAGGGGGGAGGGGAAGGGGAGGGGAAGGGGGGTGGGAAGGGGGATGGGGAGGGGGAGGAGGGGTGGAGGGAGGGGGGAGGGGAGGAGGGAAGGAGGGGGAGGGGGAGGGGGGATGGGGGGATGGGGGGAGGGGGGGAGAGGGGGAGGGGGGGAGGAGAGGGTGCTGCACTAATGCAGGAGAGGTTTGGGCCCAACGGGTCGACTTGTTCTAGTTACTATTAAAACACAAAGTACTTGTGCTATAACACCAGGAAAAGTGCTCAATCAAGAAAACCAAGCCCAAAGCTAAAGTAGTATCTAAACTGCTTATACACACTTATGCACACTTATGCTATAGGACAATAACTAACTCCATGTGCAATAATATGCTATCAAGCACATAACAAGCTCATGTTAACAAGCACATAAAAACTAATCGTGTAAATGTCATTATATCATTGGGCTTGTCAAGTGAGGACCCCCCTTCACTGGTGTTTCATTGAGTTACACCCATGACACCTCTGGAAGGCTCAACAGTTAGTTCTGGCATCCCAGATCCATCCCCCTCAATACCTGTTCTCACCACCTATGCCACCGGTCTCTACTTAATAAAGGAAAGTACAGATGAATATTTCACACAAACAAATGTTAAACACTCGCATCCATCCTGTCTTGCACTTATCCTAACCCATCATTAAACAATCAGAGCACCGCAAATATCAACCTCACATATAAAACTGGGATACACTTACACGAAATACATTTACAAAGAAATACACTTATCGCGCGTTATACATTTCCCTTCTGCCCCTATCTGACACTGTTTCTTCTCCACCAAATCCACCCACTGCCTTGCTCTGCTGCCTCTGACATCTCCTTTACGGCCTGACGCAATCTCTGTCCGCGAATTCCTAATTCTGCAAATAGCGACGTGATCGATCGCATGAGGAAACCTTTGCAACCCACCTCCACTGGACGTCCTCTTGCTTTCCATCCTCGCTGCTCAACTTCTGCTGCCAAATCTACATATCTATGCTTGACCTCCTCACACTTCTGGATGTGAAAGTTGGATAACATAGAACTCGTGTGAATGCATGATTGATGGGTTCGTGTGGACTCAGTGGACCGATGGTCCTGTTTCCATGCTGTATCTCCAAAACTAAATGTTCATGAGAAGACAGTGGCGAAACATCTTGTACTACAACAGCCCCTCTGATAAAGTTGGTCCCATAGCACGATTGAGGATGGCAAGTGGTATGGAGGGGAACCTACAGGAGGTGGTATTAGCAAGTTCTTGTCGACCTTGATGGGTGTGTTTGGGAGATATTGTAGACCTTGACTTACCAAGTGGTCATATTATATATGATCTTTAGTAAGGCAAACATTTCCTGAGTGCTTACAAAACCAAGGTGCACGATTTAGGAGTGATGGCGTGGAGAATGATGAGAGGAGTAGGTTTTAAAGAATGCTTGGAAGGGGGAAAGAGTGGGAGGCAGACAGTGAAGGGAAGGAATTAAATGTCATAACATATTAGACTTTACTTTAGACTTTAGGGATACAGCGTAGAAACTGGCCTTTCAGCCCCCTGAATCTATGCCGACCAGCGACCACCCCACTAGAACTATCCTAATGATGACACAGGTACGACGTGGCTCATGTGCTAAATATGACTATGATAAAAATATAACGTTGTTTTATTTGATTTAGAGAACACAGTGTGGAAACAGGTCCTTTGGCCCCTCGTGTCCTTGCCGACCAGCGATTGCTCGTACACTATTTCTATCCTACAAACTAGGGATAGTTTACAGGAGCCAATTTATCTACAAACCTGCATATCTCTGGAATGTGGGAGACCCACATGGTCACAGGGAGAACGTGCAAACTCCATACAGATAACACCCATAGTCAGGATCAAACCTGGGTCTCTGGTGCTGCAAGGCAGCCGCTCTACCGCTGCGCCACCGTGCCGACCAATTTAGTATCAAATCTATGCTAAACCCGTTCTGAAATTTGGGTCCAATTTCAGGAGTAGAGTTCAACATGTGACCACGAATGTCCTCCTATGCTCTTTACCATGGCCTCGACGAGTAAGTAAACTACAAAGAACAAAACAAGTAGGCAATCATTTGAAGTTCCACTTAGTAATTATTGTGCCCATTGAACCATGCAATAAGAAAACAGGAAATACAGAAATTTCATTTATCAAGCTTGATCTGTCTAAAACCATAACCATTTCCACCCCTTTAAACCACAACAACTAATAAATGAGCTAAAATGCAGCCTGAAAAATGAATAGCATGACAAAAGTGTGATGTACAAAAACTTTTAATAACCCAGCAAAGGATTTATTATTTTACTTTTTATTACCTACGATGGGATATTCCTCACAACATATAAAGGAGAGGCTCAATCGATAACCAGCAGAGAAACATTCACAGAAGGGTCCCTGCATATGACCTTAGCATATGACCCCATCGCTCACAGGAAGAAGCTAGCACGTTTAACGAGCTCGGACAAAACGGGTCTCAAATAGCGATGGAAAATTATATTTCTTCAAGCTCTGCATGCTAAAAATTCACAGCAGAGTAAATAATATTTTCATTCTACACAACTCTAAGCGTCACTTAATAAATGAATCGGGGTAAAAAAAAAAGGATATGTTTACTGAACCAAATATAATGGATGTATTTATATTAGATGGTGCTGAAATAACACAACTGCTCGGGAAGCACGTTAAATTGCTGGAAAATGATAATCAGATGAAAGATGGGGACTGTGTGACCCGCGACTTAAAAAAAACCAGATGTTGAAGATTTTGAAAGAGAGCTTGTTTTGAGTAAAAAAGATAACCAATTTTCAACAAGTCCAGTATCATTTCTTGCATGGTCTGCATCACACATCATATGAAACAATCAGAAATTGCCGTTACTTAAACAATGAAAATGTCGGTGATGCGATTTTTTTTCTTCTATGCAAGGTTTATGTTTAGTGCTTCTGTCCTAAAACTACACGTGAGCTGATAAATATTTGAGTGTTTTGAATCAGCCTGTGAGTTGATTGTAACCCTTGTCATTTTGATGCTGAATGCAGCTGTTGCACATAATGATACCACAACAACCCTATGGCCCCAGGTTTTGGTACAAATTGGATGCCTTGATGAATAAGCTGCAGAAAGCAAACCATCAGCCCACAGGAGCGTAAACATCAATTCCTCTCAGCAAGAATATGCTAATAGGTTGCCTTTTCAAGTGTTTATGTCAGAAATTTGAATATCACTTTTTCTTTGTTTATTTTTCTGATAATGTTAAAATTGAAATGATTTTGACATTGCGTCTGGAGTGGTTCTGTTCATATCCCACTGATTGGAGAACACTGTACTATGAAGGGGCTGCAAAGTGAGGCTTGCTGCAAATGATCGTTAAACCTGGCTGGTATTGATATTGAGACAAGGTTGAGAAGGAAGATTCATCAACCTTTCATTAATCAGATTAATTTATCTTGTTCCCGAGTACTCATTCTTCAACCTCCCGAGAAAGTAATACATTTAAATGGTCAGCCCCAGCACTTTCCCTATCTCTGCCTTGACAGGCAGCTTAACTGGCATTCTGTCTTGGAAGAGTTCCAAGTTATTAAGGCTAAGCATTTGAAAGACTGAAGGCATTACGTTTGGTCCCTGCCAGAAACATCATACTCGCATAAAGATATTTCCCATGCAAATACAGGTCCACCACAGATTTTACGGCAACTGGTGGTCTGGCACCTCCTTTAATCTGAGTAAAATTATGAGAGATCACTTGAAATCCCCCCCCCCAACCAGAGGTCCCCCCAAAAATGTGGCGCTGAGAACAAAGGGGGACCATTGGGGACTAAATGGAATTTTGTAACTTTGTCGGTGCCCTATATGTGGTGACTCTTTGCATACTTCTGTTTGTAAAACAAAGAATCTCACCGTGACATGTGATAATAAAGTAATAATTCATTCATTCATTCATATAGACACAAACTGTGGAGTAACTTAGCATGTCAGGCAGCATCCCTGGAGACAAAGGGTAGGTGGCGTTTCGGGTCGGGTCCCTTCTTCAGTCAGTCCACTTTTGGTTATAAGGTTGAGAAATACTTAGGACTATGAAAATGAGGTTTATACGAATAGTGAAAATGTGATGGATACTATGCAAAGCCAATATGGTACTTACTGGCTAGCCACTCTGGGTGGACCATTATTTTCAGCTGAATAATAAGTTTATTGTATTAGAATATATTTATGACATCATAAAGGTTATAAAATATGAACATAATAAAAATCACAACCTTGGTGTCTGTCCTATTCATTCTTGTAGATAAAGCTGGGGACAAATCAACTTTTATGCATCTTGCTTCCAAGATGACTACATCTATCACTTATTTAGTCATCTCATAACATTAAAATGGTTCCTGAAGTCACTGCATTTTAAGCAGAGCAGAAATGACAAGTGAATCAACAAAATTTATATGACTTACTTGATTGAGATTTGCCAGTAATCAGTAAATTTTGAGTTTTAAGAGCATAACTCAAAAGACCCACCAGGGCAAAAGATAACCTGAAAGAATCAAAACATTTCCCACAAGGACCATGTAGGCAGCACAGTGGTGCAGCTGGTAGAGTTGCTGCCTCACAGTGCCAGCGACTCGTGTTCGATCCTCACCTCAGGTGCTGTCTGTGTGGAGTTTGCACATTTTCCCCATGACAATGTGGGTTTCCCTCCATGTGCCCCAGTTTCCTCCTACATCCCAAAGACATGTGGGTTTGTAGGTTAATTGGCTACTGTAAAATATAATTGTCACTACTGTGTGGGGAGTGGACGAGAATGTGGGACAACATTGAACTAGTGTGAACAGGTGATCGATGGTCGGCGTGGACTCGGGGGGGCTGAAGATCCTGTTTCCATCTCTAAATGAAACAAAATCAGAAATATCAAAATACAATCAAAACATTTACTCTATGATAGCCTTTAGATTAGGCATCAACACTTCTGTGAGGTCTTGCGATGTAGATGAAGAGTGCATTAAATTTCATTTCAAAATCTATTATAATCTCATTAATTCCTCAATTTAAAGTAAACTATAAACGTCTAATGGATGCATGAGAAAAGGAAATATATTCTCCCACGGCTGCATTTTTCATTTAAATTACACTCTCCTCATTAACATGATCCCTCTAGATGACAGACGAAACAAATGGACTAATCTGAACGTTCATATCTTACAGTGTATACTGTAAATATGGCCTTGATAACAATCTGATAAGAGGACTGCCGAAGCTCTTTAGGTGTTGTGTTTATCTACTTCATAGTTTTAAACGAAAGGTGATATGTTTTTAATGCATGATTACTTTACATCTCCCATTAAATATTCTGCAATCGTGATTTGGTGAAACATTAACAAAAACACCAGATAGTGATGTGCTTTGCTGTTTTATTTGAAGTGGGATAAGGTCAAATACTGCATTGCAATGTACATGCTGTTGGTTGTAAATAAATTTTCCTGATTGACTGCAAAGATGGCATTATGAGGAAATTCCATTGACGCTGCGGGGATAAATACTCCAAGGGTCTGAAGAAGGGTCTCGACCCGAAACATCACCCATTCTTTCTCTCCTGAGATGCTGCCTGACCCGCTGAGTTACTCCAGCATTTTGTGAATAAATACCATCGATTTGTACCAGCATCTGCAGTTATTTTCTTACAATACCTCAAGGGTGGTAATAAGGAGCAGATTAAAGCTTTCGTTTTTTTAGATTAGTTTAGCAGTGCGGAAACAGACCCTTCGAACCACCAAGTCCGCGCTGACCAATGGTCCCTGAGCACTAGCACTATCCTACACATTAGGGACTATTTACATTTTTTCCCAAAACCAATTAGCCTATAAATCTGTACGTCTTTGGAGTATGGGAGGAAATCGGTGATCACGGAGAAAACCCAGGCAACTCTATGTCCAAAACAGAACACAATACTCTAAATGTGGTCTTATACAACTGTAACATGACCTCCCAACTTATTTGGTCAATGCTAACCAGCAAAACCTAATGCTCTTCTTAAATAAAGGAACATTAGCTGTCCTCCTGCGTCTTGGTGCCTCACCGATGGCAAAGGTCCTTTCAAGGACGTGAGGAATGGAATAAGAGGTAGGAAGTTCCTGCTCATCTCTGATAGAGAGCTTCAGCCGTTTGCTAAGTGAGCGAACTGAGGAGTCCAGGAAAGCCAGATGCCTAAGCAACTAATCAATGAATATAAAATCCCGTGCAATTAAACTCGGCAGGTGAAGTTATATGTCATTTGCAATGGGAAATTCATCCAGCCTTGGCAATCTCTCTTTAGCCAGGAATAATGGTCTGTGCCCAGGGCTATTACAACATCAGTTCAGAACATTATTCACCGGGCTTCTGGTTCACATCTGAAAATCAAACCATTTGTCAAGTTCTGACCTGAGCAGATCAGGAGGATAGGTTTGTTCATTTTTAATGAGAGTGTAATTTGTAGATATTAGTCCGGGTGACTTTCAAACATTCAATATGAGATATTAACAAGCTTCCAGATGGACAGTACTAACAGAACACTGATCACCAGGGAGTGACTGATGGAACTACTACTGATGTCAAATTGCCTTGCCAATATTATGAAATTATACTTTCATTAAAAGCCGAGCAGAGTTCACCGCAACCATACCCTACTCCAGCAAGTGAATGAATGCACGCTGTAGATAAAGGAGCAATCTCCAGCGGGAATCCTTGTGCATTATTCAAATTTTCACCTTCCTTTCTCACAAGCAAACAATCAGTCAGTCACAGGGTTTTTGGAGCAGGTTGGTGGTGGATTGTGCCTTTGTATGTCTGTGTGAGGTAGGTGATTGTGCGTTGCCAATCCACTTTATACATCTAAAGCCAGGGGCAAATTCAATATAACTCCAATCATCCCTTATGTGAGGCCTAGATAGTGTGGATGTGGAGAGGATGTTTCCACTTGTGGGACTCTAGGACAAGAGGGCACAGCCTCAGAATAGGACCCACTTTTCGAAAGGAGATGAGGTGGAATTTCTTTAGCTGGAATGTCACAAATCTGTGGAATTCATTAGAGATCCAGTTGGTTCAGCTGGGATCTATTTTCTGGGCTCCCTTTAAGCTCACCAGACTCTGTTTCCAGCTGCTTTTTGATGCACCAGGGATCTGTTTCTGTTCTGAAGAAGGGTCTGATGAAGAGCTGGTTAGATCTAGCTCTTCGGGCTAATGGAATCAAGAGATATGGAGGAAAAAGCAGGAACGGGGTACTGATTTTGGATGATCAGCCATGATCATATTGAATGGCAGTGCTGGCTCGAAGGGTCGAATGGCCTACTCCTGCACCTATTTTTCTGTTTCTTTGTTTTCTATGTCTCAACCTGAAATATCACCTATTCCTTTTCTCCATAAATGCTGCCTGACCCGCTGAGTTCCTTCAGTATTTTGTGTTTATCTTCTGTTTCTAATGCTCCCTGGGTCCACTGAAAAAAATATTTTACTACCATGCAACATGTTAAAACAATGAACTATCTGTGTTGAAGTCTATGAGTCCAGAGTCAGATTTCTATACAGTCTGGTCACAAGGCCTCTGGTCCAACAAGTCATGATGAACATCAAGCACCCATATGCACTCATCCTATGCTACTCTATTTTCTCCTCACCTTCCCATCATGTCCTCCCAGGTTCTACCATTTACCTTCAAAACACAAGGGGTAACTTACAGTTAAAAAAAAGACACAAAGTGCTGGAGTAACTCAACGGGTCGGGCAGCATCCCTGGAGAACATGGACAGGTGACGTTTTAGGTCGGGACCCTCTTTCAGGCTGATTGTAGAGGCTGGGGAAAAATGCTAGTAGAGGAGAGGCAGGACAAAGCATAGCAGGTAATAAGTGGATTCAGGTAAGGGGAGGTGGAGGGGGATTTGGTCGGCACATGGTTGAACAAAGGCCAGAATTTTTTTTTAAAGGTGTGAGACAAAAAGATTGAAGAGTTGCGAATTGTGAAGCCAAAGGAAAGGAATTTAGGTGGAGAAATAGGTGTGAGTCCAGGTGGACTACAGGAGAGGTGGGGGAGAAGGGGTGCTCGTACAGGAGAAAGCAGAGGGGCTAGAGGAGGGGGGGAGTGGCCAATTAATCAACCGACCTGCACATTTTTGGGATGCGGGAGGAAATTTGAGCATCCAGAGAAAATCCATGCAGTCACAAGATGCATGATCTACAAAGACAACACCAGAGGTCAGGATTGAACCCGAGTCACTGGAAAAGTGAGGCAGTAACTTAACAAGCTCCACCTAGCCTTAATTTCTGCTAAACATTACATCCATGGATTCCAAAGGAGAGGGATTAAATGATTCCAGGAATGATGAGCATTTGATGGCACGGGGCCTTAACTCCCTGGAATTTAGAAGTATGAAGGGTAGGGGGGGGGGGGTCTCATTGAAACTCACCGAATAGTGAAAGGCCAGGAGATAGTGGATATGGAGAGGATGCTTCTCCTCGTGCGAGAGTCTAGGACCAAAGGGCACAGCCTCAGAATTAAAGGACATACCTTGAGAATGGAAGTGAGGAGGAATTTCTTTCGTCAGAGGATGGTGAATCAGTAAGAGTGTCAAGGGTTATGGGGAGAAGGCAGGAGAATGGGGTTGAGAAAGAAAGATAGACCAGCCTTGATTGAATGGCGAACTATACTCGATGGGCCGAATAGCCTAATTCTGCTCCTGTGACTTATGAACTTATGAACTTAAATGAATTATCAATTCAGTATCACACATCTTTTAATATTGCACAAAGTAATATCTATCCCAGAGGACAAAGAGCCATAAGGTAAAAGTGAACTCCGATACTGTTAATATTATATTGAATTTAATGGGTTTTAACGAATGAGTCAATGATAGAGTTCCCATCAATGTGGTCACAAAGGGAACTGTTTCTAAAAACTATTACTGGGTGGCTTAGTAGGTCAAGAGGATCAATTGACCTGTTATTTCTAAAGCAATATAGGTCACAAAGCAATGATTTTATAAGGAAATGACTTGGTGTGCATGTATAGAGTCAAATCGATAGTAAAGAAGGCAAACACAACCCTAGCATTTATTTCAAGAGGGCTTGTATACAAAAACAGGGTTGTAATGCTGAGGCTCGATAAGGCGCTGGTCAGGCCGCGTTTGGAGTTTTGTGAGCAATTTTGGGCACCAAATCTGAGGACGGATGTGCTGGCTCTGGAGAGGGTCCAGAGGAGGTTTACAAGAATGACCCCAGGAATGAGTGGGTTAACATATGATGAGCATTTGATGGCACTGGGCCTGTACTCGCTGGAGTTTAGAAGAATGAGGGAAGATCTCATTGAAATGTATCGAATAGTGAATTGCTTGGATAGAGTGGATGTGGAGAGGATGTTTCCACTAGTGGGAGAGTCTAGGACTAGAGGTCCATAGCCTCAGAATTAAAGGGCGTTTCTTTAGGAAGATGATGAGGAAATTCTTTAGTCAGAGAGTGGTGAATCTGTGGAATTCTTTGCCACAGAAGACTGTGGAGGCAAAGTCAATGGATATTTTTAAAGGCAGAGATAGATAGATTCTTGATTAGTATGGGTGTCAGGGGTTACGGGGAGAAGGCAGGAGAATGGGGTTAGGAGGCAGAGATAGATCAGCCATGATTGAATGGGGGGGTTGACTTGACGGGCCAAATGGCCTAATTCTGCTCCGATCACTTCTAACCTTGTGAGAGGGGATCCTGTTTGCTTTATCTCAAACAGTACCGATCTGGGTATACTTGTATGTGAATATCATGCAATAAAATCTCACCCAACCTGCCTTCATCAAGGAGAAAACAACACAATGTCCTATGCATAATTTGAAAGAATGACATTTCAGTTTCAAGAGCATGACATTTTTTTGTTTTGTGCGCAGAGCTAATGAAAAACACTTTAATTAGGTGCTCATTGGTTTAAATTGAGAGTTAATTAAACACATTCCCCTTAACTTTACATCTTCCCCTCTGTGCATTTTGATGCACTTAATGAAAACATTGCAAATTTGTGTGGAGTGGGGCTGTTTGACTCCATTACAGGGGGATAGATGATCGACTGACGTCTACTACAAACCGACCGATTCCCACAGTTATCTGGAGCACACTTCCTCCCACCCTGACTCTTGTAAAGATGCTATTCTTTCTATCTATCACTCGCCAGGCTTTGTCCTGCCTCTCCTCTCTTCCAGCTTTCTCCCCACTCCCACCACCACAGAATCTGAAGAAAGATCCCATCCCAAAACGTCACCTATCCATGTTTTCCAGAGGTGCTGCCTGACCAGCTCAGTTACTCCAGCACTTTGTGTCTTTTTTTTTGTAAACCAGCATCTGCAGTTCCTTGTATCAGCTCGGCCTTGTATCAACCACAGCCAAACCTTCCAACCTTCCTCATAGCTAGAATATTACCCAAATTCCATGGTGCTGATACAGGAATAGATTAACAAGCCTGGTTTTCCTATCTTCTGATCCTTGTTGGTTTATTAGAGAAGTCAAATCATATCATATCATATCATATCATATATATATACAGCGCGGAAACAGCCTTTTCGGCCCACCGAGTCCGCGCCGCCCAGCGATCCCTGCACATTAACACTATCCTACACCCACTAGGGACAATTTTTTTACATTTACCCAGTCAATTAACCTACATACCTGTACGTCTTTGGAGTGTGGGAGGAAACCGAAGATCTCGGAGAAAACCCACGCAGGTCACGGGGAGGACGTACAAACTCCTTACAGTACAGCACCCGTAGTCAGGATCGAACCTGAGTCTCCGGCGCTGCATTCGCTGTAAAGCAGCAACTCTACCGCTGCGCTACCGTGCCGCCCTAATCATTCTCTAAATCATTAGAGAAGCGGATGGCATAGTTCCCACTATATTCAAGTATAACAGTAAAGGAGAGATAAATCCCTCTCAACTTTTTAAAAAGCCACAAAAATTAAGGTCTTGGATCAGACTACATAGACCCCTGGAGCAGAACTGATCAAAGTTAAAAAAATTGAGAAGCTATATTAATGTGTATTGGATTATCATATATAGTGTTTCTTCAATGTCACTATTAGACTGTTGGGGAAATCTACCACTATCTCTCAGGTTAGCTGAGAAAATAAATAATATAAAGTTCCGCTTACTGGAATTGGATCTTTTTACATTTTTATTGAGGGCATTGTCAATAGCTAAATACTAAGTTGCATTATAATACACACCGATAGTTAAAGAATGTGGGCAAAAATAACAGGTTATGATTGACATAATAGAACATAAAACATAGAATATAGAAAAGTGCAGCACTCGAACAGGCTGTCTGGCTCACAATGTCTGTGCCGAACACGATGTCAAGTTAAACGGAATTTAACGGAACGGAATTTTGTCCAAAAGACTTCTTTTTTTTCCCGATGACAATAAAGACGTACAGGTATGTAGGTTAATTGGCTGGGTAAATGTAAAAAAAAAATTGTCCCTAGTGGGTGTAGGATAGTGTTAATGTACGGGGATCGCTGGGCGGCACGGACTTGGTGGGCCGAAAGGGCCTGTTTCCGGCTGTATATATATGATATGATATGAATAAAGGTTATTCTGATTCTGATTCTGATCTGCCCGCATGTGATCCATACTCCACTATTCCCTGAATATCCAAATGCCTATCTAAATGCCTCTATCGTATCTGCCTCCACCACCACCCCTGGCAGCATGTTCCAGGCATTCACCACTCTCTAAGTAAACAACTACTTACCCCGTACATCTCCTTTCATCTTTGCCCCTTTCATGTTAAAATTATGCCCTCTAGCCTCTGGCAACTCTACCCTCGGAAGAAGGCTCAGACTTACTACTCCACATGCACAAATCATAACGTTTGATGACGATATCACTGTAACACAGCACCAATAAAATCCAAATCTGCAACAGGTTTCCTGAAACTTTAGAGAAAGTAAAACAAAGGCAAATGTAATTGAATTAGTACTGCGCTGTAAATTACATCAAAACACTTTAATTGTGTCACTGAAAAAGTTGGAACAAGCATGTACATAAATATTTTATTCATATAATTGATCGATTTTCAGCAGACAAGATATCTATCTGAGGTGTAATTAGGTTATGTTAGAAAGAGATCGCTGATCGGTGTGGATATTGTGTGCCAAAGGGCCTGTTTCCACGCCATCTCAACCATGGAAGCACAGTGGTGCAGCAGCAGATTTGCTGCCTTACAGCACCCGAGACTTGGGTTCGATCTTGACTACAAGTGCTGTCTTCGTGGAGTTTGCAGATGATACTAAGCTGGGGGGTAGTGTGAATTGTGAGGAAGATGCAATAAGGCTGCAGGGTGACTTGGACAGGTTGTGTGAGTGGGCGGATACATGGCAGATGCAGTTTAATGTAGATAAGTGTGAGGTTATTCACTTTGGAAGTAAGAATAGAAAGGCAGATTATTATCTGAATGGTGTCAAGTTAGGAGGAGGGGGAGTTCAACGAGATCTGGGTGTCCTAGTGCATCAGTCAATGAAAGGAAGCATGCAGGTGCAGCAGGCAGTGAAGAAAGCCAATGGTATGTTGGCCTTCATAACAAGAGGAGTTGAGTATAGGAGCAAAGAGGTCCTTCTACAGTTGTACCGGGCCCTGGTGAGACCGCACCTGGAGTACTGTGTGCAGTTTTGGTCTCCAAATTTGAGGAAGGATGTTCTTGCTATGGAGGGCGTGCAGCGTAGGTTCACTAGGTTAATTCCCGGAATGGCCGGACTGTCGTATGTTGAAAGGCTGGAGCGATTGGGCTTGTATACACTGGAATTTAGAAGGATGAGGGGGGATCTTATTGAAACATATAAGATAATTAGGGGATTGGACACATTAGAGGCAGGAAACATGTTCCCAAAGTTGGGGGAGTCCAGAACAAGGGGCCACATTTTAAGAATAAGGGGTAGGCCATTTAGAACGGAGATGAGGAAGATCTTTTTCAGTCAGAGAGTGGTGAAGGTGTGGAATTCTCTGCCTCAGAAGGCAGTGGAGGCCAGTTCGTTGGATGCTTTCAAGAGAGAGCTGGATAGAGCTCTTAAGGATAGCGGAATGAGGGGGTATGGGGAGAAGGCAGGAACGGGGTACTGATTGAGAGTGATCAGCCATGATCGCATTGAATGGCGGTGCTGGCTCGAAGGGCTGAATGGCCTACTCCTGCACCTATTGTCTATTGTCTATTGTCTATTGTCTCCCTGTGACTGCGTGGCTTTTCTCCGGGTTCCCTGGTTTCCTCCCACATTCCAAAGACGTGCAGATTTGTGGGTTAATTGGCTTCTGTAAATTGTCCCTGGCATGCAGGGTGGAACTAGTGTAAGGGTGATCGTTGGTCAGCACGGGCCCGGTGGACAGAAAGGCCCGTTTCCACGCTGTTTCTCTAAACAAAGCCAGAGAGAGATAGATAGAAAGAAAGAAAGAAAAGGGAGAATGAAAAAAATGAAAGAGAGAAAGCAAAACATGTAACGTGTTTCTCATTATCAAACACTGAAAATGCTAACTCTTGTAAAATAATCAGCTTAACTGATTGTTTTTTCTCTTTCAAGTAGGCTTCTTTTCCTCTTCTCTAGTCAAAAGGAAAAGGTATGAAAATGATGCGCGCTGTTTTCTGCTCCGGTGGCCCTTTAGATGTTTGATGTTGGTTTAATAAATGGCTGCAAATATGGTACCTTTAGACATCAGCATATGTTTGGTAAAAGCAATCTCCCTGGGAAGCCAGACTTACCCTCGGCCATGCAAGTAAAGAGGTAGGAAGATGCCTTAGCATTGACTATTGCACAAAGGGCATTTAAAAAATATTGCATTCTTCTGTTAGAAATAGTACAACATAAATTTATAATGAGTCCCTATATAATATAAATAATGAAAATGAATAATGAAGACAATAATGTTGATGTGGTGAAATATTTTGTTCAATTAACTGAGAAACTAATTAACACAATCATGCTGCAACATGCAAATGTTGATTTTTCACTACCAATTTATCATAAGAAAAAATTATATCCTAGCTAATAAAATCTGCAACAATTACCGTGGTTTAATTTGTGAATTCAGATATTAAAATTAATTTTGATGATAAATTAACCTCCATCAAGTTGGACATTAATTCCTCTGTATAATGGCACGGAATAGAGATGAGGTGATTTGCTTTTTCAACAAAAGACTGTGATGTGATATTTAAAAAAAAGATAATTATACAGATTTCATTTTTGAAACTGCGGAGATGAAGAAAATGCAATTCCCATCTAGCATTGCCAGTTGGACTGCGTGTAATGCCAACCTGACTGTGGATGGCTGTTATTTTGTCCTTGTGCATCTTTCTTACGCAGCGCCAGGCTGTGAAATTGTTGAGAGCAATTAAAATGATCAGGAACTTGACAAGTTGTTTCTCATTATAACGGCAGAGAATGGTTCAAAGGCTTAAGTGCCATTTCAAATAAATGAATGTAGCCATTTCATGGAATCTCTACATTTTCAGCCAGGTCATTATACAAGATTTACAAGATAGTCAACTCGGTTTCAAGTGTATACCATGACCATTTATTTCAATTTCATGCATGTTACCAATCAGTATTTACAAGTAATCATTTGGTTTAGTTTAGTTTAAAGATACGGGGTGGAAACAGGCCCTTCAGCCCACTGAGTCCACACCGACCTGCAATCACCCAAACACTAGATCTATCTTACACATTAGGGACAATTTACAGATGCCAATTAACCTACAAACCTGCACGTCTTTAGAATGTGGGCGGAAACCGGAGCTCTCAGAGAGGGTCATGGGGAGATCGTACAAACTCCGTATAGACAACACCCAGGCTGGTTCGGACCCAGGTCTCTGGCGCTATGAGGCAGCAACTCTACTGTTGCACCACCATGCCGCCTCAACATTACAGTGTAACTGGAGACCAACAACATTTAGATGCATTCAGAATTTCCCTCTGTAACAGGCAACCGAGTCACTGCTATTAAAATCGCATGACTACACTTCCTTTCACCCATCGAACTCTTCAACTCTGCAGTGATATTGTGGCATTGTGAGTTCATTTTAAAATGGCATTGTTCAACATGCACATTGGATAAACCAAAAAAGATTACATTCCCTTGCTTTTCATTCATGAATGGGTCTAAGTCTGGCACAGGTTCAACAAACAGCTTCCCCCTGCTCAGAAACCTTGGAAGTTCCTATTCCCATGTTGGATTTTGTGACTATTTCAATGAAAGAGCACAGTTTGTATAACACCAAATCACAGTTTCTCAGCAGAAAACTTGGGCCATTCCTTTTCTTACTCTTTGCAGACAGTAAAATGATTAGTAAGATGCCACTAGAAGTTATTCAGGAAAATAACTGCAGATGCTGATACAAATGGAAGGTATTACAAAATGCTGGAGTAGCTCAGCGGGTCAGGCAGCATCTCAGGAGAGAAGGAATGGGTGACGTTTCAGGTCGAGACCCGAAACCCATTCCTTCTCTCCTGAGATGCTGCCTGACCCGCTGAGTTACTCCAGCATTTTTGATACCTTCCACTAGAAGTTATTAGTGGCTTGAAAGTATCTCCTTGCCCATTCCAATTCCAGTATTTGGAAAGCATCCTCTGTTGCATGTGCCGGAAACCTCCATATTAAGAAGATCCCCAACCCAATATGTCCCCTATCCATGTTCTGCAGAGAAGAGCCTGACCCGTTGAGTCACTCCAACACTTTGTGTCTTTTTGCGTCTTTGGGCCTCGGTGGGGCGGTGGGGCCTCGTGGCCAACGGAGCCGCGCGGCGGCGGTGGTGAAGCCTTGCGGTCCACGGTGGATGAGGGCGCGGAGTAACCACCGTGAGGGGGGGAAGAACAATGGAGGACCCGGTGTGGGGGGGACGGCCGTGAGGTAGGGGGAAGAACTATGAACAATGGAGGAGCTGGCGTGGGGGGGACCGCTGGGGGGGGGGGGGGGGGGGACCGCTGGGGGGGGGGGGAGAACAATGGAGGACCCACAGCGGGCGAGTGGGAGGGAGAGGGGAGGGGGGAGAACAAAGGAGGAGCCGGCCGGCGTACTTTGTAACTTTGTCAGCGCCGTATCAGTCAGAGAGTTGTGAATCTGTGGAATTCTCTGCCTCAGAAGACAGTGGAGGCCAATTCTCTGAATGCATTCAAGAGAGAGCGAGATAGAGCTCTTAAGGATAGCGGAGTCAGGGGGTATGGGGAGAAGGCAGGAACGGGGTACTGATTGAGAATGATCAGCCATGATCACATTGAATGGCGGTGCTGGCTCGAAGGGCCGAATGGCCTCCTCCTGCACCTATTGTCTATTGTTCTATTGTATGTGGGCGACTATTTGCACACCTTGGGAATGCAAGCAAAGAATTTCACTGCGACTTGTCACATGAGACAATAAAGTATTCCATTCCATTCTTTGGTAAACCAGCATCTGCAGTTCCTTTTGTCACCGTATTATCCGTCCACTCACGAGAAGAGCAGCCACAGCAGACCGTTCAGTTAATCTACATATGTTGCCATCTCAAAAAGAACATCCTTGCACTGAAGCCTTTCCTCCTGTGGACAACCTCTTGAACGCTTTCAGAATTTGCCTATCTGGTATTTTATTTTTTCATAAGTTCATAAGTGATAGTCCATTCGGCCCATCAAGTCTACTCTGCCATTCAATCATGGCTGATCTATCTTTCCCTCTTAACCTCATTCTCCTGCCTTGTCCCCATAACCCCAGGCACCCACACTAATCAATGTTATAATCTACTAATCACCCATACTGATCAATCAATCATCCTAACACATACTATCAATCTCTGCCTTAAAAATACCCATTGATTTGGTCTTCACAGCCGTCAGCAGCAATGAATTCCACAGATTGATCACCCTAAAGAACTTTATTCACAAAATGCTGGAGTAACTCAGCAGGTCAAGCAGTATCTCAGGAGAGAAGGAATGGGTGACATTTCGGGTCGAGACCCTTCTTCAGACTGAAGAAGTCTGAAGAAGGGTCTCGACCCGAAACCTCACCCATTCCTTCTCTCCTGAGATGCTGCCTGACCTGCTGAGTTACTCCAGCATTTTATGAATAAATACCTTCGATTTGTACCAGCATGTGGAGTTATTTTCTTATATTTACCCTAAAGAACTTTCTCCTCATCTCCTTCCTAAAGGTACGTCCTTTTATTCTGAGGTTATGGCCTCTGGTTCTAGACTCTCCCACTAGTGGAAACATCCTCTCCACATCCACTCTATCCAGGCCTTTCACTATTTGTTTTGTTGTCTCTTTGCTGTTACAGTCTGCCAGGTGTTAAAAAAATACAACCAGATTGACTTTGTGTACTCGTGCTATGGGAACTCGACTGAAAGCAGAATTTCTATGGTTTCTGAATACAGTGCAGTATAGTGGTATTGCATTACTGCGACTTGGTAAGTTGCTGCAAGACAGCATACTATGCAGAATGTGGACTGTCATTGCAATGGTTATAATGCAAGAATGATACTCCTCATAAACTTAAGCCAATAAATAGTTAAATGGAGACACTTCTGTTGTAGTTTTTTTAACTCCATCAGCCTGAGGTACACAGGATCATCACATAATAATAATAATAATAATAATAATAATTCATTTATTTTATATAGCGCCTTATCGGGTGCTCAAAGCGCTTTACAAAAACAATCAACATAAAAACAGAGACAAACTATCCTAACGGAAAAGCGGCGAATAAACAACGCCAGCGTCCTCTCACGTCAGGGTCCGGCAGTAGACAACAAAAAGCACAGGACACACAGATACAATTTTTACACAAACAGCCATCACAGTGATTGCTCTAGGCACACCCTCACTGTGATGGAAGGCAAAGTCTTATCTCCTCCTCATTCTTCTCCCGTGATGCCACGAGGTGATCAAGGCTCCCAACTTTTTGAAGCCCCCACCGGGCGATGGAAAGTCCCAGGGCCGAGCCGAGCAGGCCGATGAAAGTCCTGAGCCCCCACCGGGCGATGGAAAGTCCCAGGGCCGAGCCGAGCAGGCCGATGAAAGTCCTGAGCCCCCACCGGGCGATGGAAAGTGCTGCGGCCGAGCCACGCAGGGTGATGAAGGGCCTGCGAGCGGGTCGATCGTACCTCGTGCTTCGGGGCGGTCGAAGCTGCTACGGCTGGAGCTCCCAAAAACCGGTCGCCAGCCAGGGACCTGCGAACTCCCGATGTTGCGGTCTGCAGGGCCCACGGTCGAAGCCTCCGAGATGGTAAGTCCAGGCCCTGCGACCGGAGTCTTCAAGGTCGATCCCAGCTGGAGGCCGCCGACTCCACGATGTTAGGCCGTAGCGCGAACGGAGATACGACACGGTAAAGGTCGCATCTCCGTTGAGGAAGAGATTAGAAAAAAAGGTTTCCCCCAACCCCCCCACCACCCCCCCCCACATACACAGAGTTAAAAATAGAACAAAACGTACATTAAACGATGACAATAGACAAAAAACAAAAAAAAGACAGAGAGACTGCCGGTGAGCCGCAGCTGCAGAACACAGCCACGCCCCTTAATCACACATGATCAGAGCGCCACAGTGGCACAGCAGTAAAGATGCTGCCATACAACGCCAGAGACCCGGGTTCGATCCTGACCACGGGTGCTTGTCTACATGGAGTTTGTACATTCTCCCTCGTGGCCTGCATGGGTTTTCTCCAGGATCCCCAGTTTTCTCCCAAACTCCAAAGACATACAGATTTGTCGGCTATTTGGCTTGGTATAATTGTAAATTAACCCGAGTATGTGTAGGATAGTGTTAGCCTGTGGGAATTGCTGGTCGGCATGGACTCGGTGGGCCGAAGGGCTTGTTTCCGCACTGTATCTCAAATCTAAACTAAACTAAACTAAGCTAAACTAAACTCAATTGAGTTATGATATACGCAGAATAATAAAATAGATTTCAGGACGCTTTGATAATTCAGCATGCTTCTGGCAAAATTCCTATTTACATTCAAATTTATTCCAGAAGTAGAAGAAAAATTCCTCTGGAGAATGTAAACTGATACCATTTGAACTGTTTGAAAGCCCAATTTTTGCATTTCCTTTGTTATTAAAAATGTCCTGTTTACTAATATCGGCCTAAATCTTGGTTTCCAAAGGCCACATTAGAAATGAAATGAGCCAAAGTTAACCATATTAAATGTCCCACACCAAATGCCACATGAACAAGGCTTTGACCTTGGTGTTTGAGATATATTGTTCCATTAACCACACAAGAAAAAAAAAGTAATTGGTGTGTAATTGATGTTTTTTTTTGTTTGACTGGGATGAAATTGATGCAATAGCAAATATTTGTTTGCCTCCAGCTAATGGTACTTCAACTCTGAAATTATTGCAGATGAATTAGTAATTCATCCGTAAATTATTCAGCCTACTGATGGTAAAATGTGCAGATAAAGAGAAAAATCTCAGACATCCAAGATAAAACCAGAAAGATGATAAAGGTGCATTCTAGGTTCATTACGCCCAATGTCAGAACCATGTAGCTATTTCTCTATTATGAAATATATTTTTTTAAATGTGCATTTTTAACCTATTCAGATATCCTTTGTAAGTTATTATTATGGAAACTGCTTTCTTTTCCCACACTCAGAGTTATGGCAGCATTTTCTAATTATTTCTCGGAGCTTTAGAGGCAGGTGGGAGCTGCTCGGAGTGGTAAAAGGATTATGGTTTGTTGGTAATTTAACATAACCAGACCACTAGGAATATAATGAAATCAGATCAATTTTACAGCTGGTTCTGCTGAAATCACTGGTCTGTGTGTAAAACCACATCAAGTCCGATTGTCTTTCTTCAAATTAGCTGGTCCCCTTCTTGGCTACTATGAAGCTCCTCCCTTCATCTATTACATTTCAAGGAAATCTCCCAAGAAATACGTGACCTGCAGATGATTTTGCTTTATATTAGCTTTAGAGAAACGGCATCAAAATCGGCCCTTCAGCAAACCGAGTCCATGCCGACCATCCATCATCCATTCACACTAATTCTATGTAGTTCACTTTTGCATCCACTCACCTACATAATAGAGGGGCAATTTACAGAGACCAATTAACCTACTAACCTGGACGTCTTTGCGATGTGGAATGAAACTGAAGCACATGCAGTCAAAGAGAGAACGTGCAGACTCCACGCAGACAGTACCCGACGTCAGGATCAAACCTGGGTCTCTAGGTGCTGTAAGCCATCAGCTCTATCACCTGCGCCACTGTGCAACCCTAAATGTTGAGGAGGAAGTTGAAGGGGGAAGACGAGGGGAGAAGAGCTTTGAGCAGGAAGCCTAATCTACAATGTGCTTTCCTCGAGAATCTCCCTACATTAACTGGACAGGAGAGTAGTATTTGAGGAGAAAAAAAGACACAAAGTGCTGGAGTAACTCAGCGGGGCAGGCAGCATCACAGAAGAACTTACAATCAGTAACTTCGTTGCCATTGGGAAATCTCAATAGTGCTAATCCATTCAAATGGACCAGCATCTTGTCTGTTACTGTACTGATTTGTGCTGTTTCTTTTAACCAAATAGAACTGCTATATTTGATTCTTTGCTGTTGTGTTGCTTGGAAAATGTTGCCATAGATAGATGCCATTTATATATATTTATTATCGTGTTCACAGAGTACCATGTTTACATATCTGTTGTGCTGCTGCAAGTAAGAATTTAATTGTTCCCATTAGACATAAGACAATAAATCACTCTTGATTCTTGACTTGACTTCTTTACATAAAATGCAGTGGAAATCAAACACAAACTATTGCAGTTCGGTAAACTGAAAACTTTGACTGACATCAATAGGGATAAGGTAGACACAAAATGCTGGAGTAACTCAGCGGGTCAGGCAGCATCTCTGGAGAGAAGGAATGGGTGACTTTTCGGGTCAAGACCCTTCTTCAGACTCAAGGGATATAAAGGTTTGCAGAACCATGTTTGACAGGCAGAGTTAACAAACAAATGGTAGAATCATAGACAGAAAATGTATTGCAGAGAAGACATTTCATCCTATCATATGTGATTCAGTGGAGCAAGAGCTACCAATAATTTCACCATCCAGCTTCTGTTCCAGAGGCCTGCTGCAAAAAAAAAATCTATAAGAATGCACTTTTAAAGTGTGACAAAGATATCTGCCTCTACTAACCTTTCAGGAAATGATTTCCAGATCTCAGAAAGAAAAGAATGCTTCATCACCGCAGTGCAGTCCCAATCGTCCAACCTACCTCACTGTGGCCCTTGCAAATTCTGCACTTTCTCTCTAATTATAGACAATAGACAATAGACAATAGGTGCAGGAGTAGGCCATTCAGCCCTTCGAGCCAGCACCGCCATTCAATGCGATCATGGCTGATCACTCTCAATCAGTACCCCGTTCCTGCCTTCTCCCCATACCCCCTCACTCCGCTATCCTTAAGAGCTCTATCCAGCTCTCTCTTGAAAGCATCCAACGAACTGGCCTCCACTGCCTTCTGAGGCAGAGAATTCCACACCTTCACCACTCTCTGACTGAAAAAGTTCTTCCTCATCTCCATTCTAAATGGCCTACCCCTTATTCTTAAACTGTGGCCCCTTGTTCTGGACTCCCCCAACATTGGGAACATGTTTCCTGCCTCTAATGTGTCCAATCCCCTAATTATCTTATATGTTTCAATAAGATCCCCCCTCATCCTTCTAAATTCCAGTGTATACAAGCCTAATTGCTCCAGCCTTTCAACATACGACAGTCCCGCCATTCCGGGAATTAACCTAGTGAACCTACGCTGCACGCCCTCAATAGCAAGAATATCCTTCCTCAAATTTGGAGACCAAAACTGCATACAGTACTCCAGGTGCAGTCTCACCAGGGCCCGGTACAACTGTAGAAGGACCTCTTTGCTCCTATACTCAACTCCTCTTGTTATGAAGGCCAACATTCCATTGGCTTTCTTCACTGCCTGCTGTACCTGCATGCTTCCTTTCAGTGACTGATGCACTAGGACACCCAGATCTCGTTGAACATCCCCTCTTCCTAACTTGACACCATTCAGATAATAATCTGCCTTTCTATTCTTACTTCCAAAGTGAATAACCTCACACTTATCTACATTAAACTGCATCTGCCATGTATCCGCCCAATCACACAACCTGTCCAAGTCACCCTGCAGCCTTATTGCATCTTCCTCACAATTCACACTACCCCCCAGCTTAGTATCATCTGCAAATTTGCTAATGGTACTTTTAATCCCTTCATCTAAGTCATTAATGTATATCGTAAATAGCTGGGGTCCCAGCACCGAACCTTGCGGTACCCCACTGGTCACTGCCTGCCATTCCGAAAGGGACCCATTTATCCACACTCTTTGCTTTCTGTCTGTCAACCAATTTTCTATCCAAGTCAGTACCCTACCCCCAATACCATGTGCTCTAATTTTGCCCACTAATCTCCTATGTGGGACCTTGTCGAAGGCTTTCTGAAAGTCGAGGTACACCACATCCACTGACTCTCCCCTGTCAATTTTCCTAGTTACATCCTTAATTGTAACTTTCTCTCCAGCTATAGTGCTGTAATACTATATTCTGTTTTACTTTTTCTTTACACTACCTCTTGTATTTGTGCATAGCTTGAGTTTAGAGTGATTTGACTGAATAACACTCAAACAAAGTTTTGTGCTATGTGATTGCAATAATCGAATACCAATACCGATCCCTCGGCCAATTGCATCCTATCTATGTCCCTGGACCTTTCACCCTTCGACGATATGAAATAGAAATTCAATTTCTGCTATCTAGCTCCCCTCATAATTTTGCACCACAGTTCTGCTTCCCTTCAATCTCGCCAGTTCTAAAGTACACTCAGTGTTTGAAAATAACTGCAGATGCTGGTACAAATCGAAGGTATCTATTCACAAAATGCTGGAGTAACTCAGCAGGTCAGGCAGCATCTCAGGAGAGAAGGAATTCCTTCTCTCCTGAGATGCTGCCTGACCTGCTGAGTTACTTCAGCATTTTGTGAATAAATATACTCAGTGTTTCATCACAGCTAAGCATTTCCAATTGTTGCAACACCTTCATAATTCTCCTCTGTATTCCCTTATCATGTATCTATACACTGTAACTGGCTCGAATGTAATCACGTATTGTCTTTCTGCTGACTAGATTGCATGCAACAAAAGCTTTTCATTGTACCTCAGTACACATGACAATAAACTAAATTAAACTAAACTAAAATAACATCTTTCCTGTAATATGGTAGCCGGTACTGTATGTAGTCCTCAAACTGTGACCGAACAAACACTATTTACAATTCTAGCATCTCCCTGCCCTTATACTCCACGCCGAGACTAATAAAGGAAAGGGTCGTGTATATATTTTTTATAGCAAAAATTGAAAATCATGAAAATTCATATGCTGGAAATCAGAAATAAAAACAGAAAATGTCAGCAGCTCGTGGAGCTTCTGATGAAAGGTCATCGTCCTGAAGTATTAACTCTGTTTCTTTCTCCCGCTGAATGTTTCCATTATTTTCTGTTGATATGTTCATAGGTCATAAGGGGAGAATTAGGCCATTCTGCTCATCGAGTCTACTCCGCCGTTCAATCACAGTTTATCTAACTTTCCCTCTCAAGCCCATTCTCCTGCCTTCTCCCCATGACCTTTGACATCCTCACAAACCAACAACCTATCAATCTCCACATTAAAAATACCCAAAGACTTGGCCTCCACAACCATCTGTGACAATGAATTCCACACATTCACCACCCATCTGATTGAAGAAATTCCTCTCCTCTCCTTTCGAAAGGTACGTCCTTTTATTCTGAGGTTGTGCCCTCTGGTCCTAGGCCTTTCATTATTCAGTAAGTAACATTTGGGTTTTTTTAATTGACTTTATTAATTTCTCTTGCTACATTTAAGGATCTGTGAGGTACTCTCTTAGGTCTCCTAGTTTCATGATCTATTTAAATGGTAGAAGAGGCTCAAAAGTCTACATGACCAATGGAAGGTACAAACTACTGGAGTAACTCAGCTGGTCAGGCAGCATCCCTGGAGATCATGGATAGGTGATGCTTTGGATCGGGGCTCTTCTTCAGACTGATTGCAGGGGTGGGGGAAAGAAAGCTTGAGAGTGCGAAAGAGCAGGATAAAGCATGGCAGGTCATCGGTGAACACAGGTGAGGAGGGGGCTTTTGATAGGTGGATGGTTTGCCTGTTGCCCAGCAAAGGACTGTCAAAGGGCGGAGATCAACACACACAAGGCGTGAGACAAAAGGATTAGAGAGTTATGAATTGTGAAGCTAGAAGATTGATGATGTGCAAATTATTTAGGAATTGACGTGGAGGGGGAGAGGAAGGGAGAGACAGGTGCAAGGTCAGCTGGGGCTCAGGGGAGGGGAGTGCGGGGGGGAAGAGAAAGAGGGGGGTGGTTTATGGGAGAGAAAGGGAGGGGGGTGACAGAAGACCAATTCCTGTTTAATGTATCAGCTGTTAAGAAGAGAAGCTCTAAAAACTCACTTTAGATATTCGAGATACAGCGAGGAGACAGGCCCAGCCGACCAGCGATCACCTCATACACTAGCACTATCCTATACAGTAGGGACAAATTATAATTTACAGAAGCTAATCAACCTTCAGACCTACATGTATTTAAGCTTCTTAAATGCCACTATTGTAGGGACACAGGGATTGGTCCAGGCCATCGAACCCTCTGATTGGTAGACCAGGTGAGGTGGTACGCAGGTAAAGGGAATGAGGCAGTCTCGTTTAGTCCTCCAGCGGAGACAGTAAGATTTATGGTTGTCTGTCGTTTGATGCGTTGATTGTCACGGTTGTTAATGTTATAATAAACGTCTACCTCAACGTACTTCGCCTACGACTCGCCATAGTGGTGACCCCGACGTGATCACAGATCACCAAGATGTCCCAACGGGAGGCATCGACGCCAAACGCAGTCGGCGTTCATCTGCCCCCGTTCTGGGCCCACCAACCACGCCTGTGGTTCGCCCAAGCGGAGGCACAGTTCCACCTCCGGGGAATACAGGAGGACGCGACCCGGTTCTACCACCTACTGAGCGTCCTGCCGTCGGAAACGTCCGCACGGGTCGCGCAGTACGTCACCGACCCACCAGAAACCGATAAGTATGCGGGCCTCAAGTCGCTGCTGCTGAAAACCTTCAGGCGCAGCCAACAACAGCGGGCCAGCACACTCCTGCACTTACCTGAGCTCGGGGACCGACCGCCGTCGGTCCTCATGACGGAGATGATGACTCTAGCGGGAGAGCACACCAAATGCCTCATGTTCGAGGAGGCATTCCACGAAAAGATGCCAGAGGACGTCCGCGTAGTCCTAGCAGACGTTACTTTCGGGGACCCGATGGATTTCGCAGAAAAGGCGGATGCACTGGTCGCGGCAAAGGCGAGGCGCCCCGGGTCAGTAAATAGGGTTTCAACACAGGTGAGCGACCGACCGCGCGGCCAAGATGGCGCCCATCCGCCCGCCACTTTTCAAAAAGCCCGCCAAGCTGCTACGTCGATGGCGGCCATTTTGAAACAGGGCCGCGACACAGAAACACACCAGAGCGGCTGGTGTTTCTTTCATAGAAGATGGGGAGCAGCGGCACGCAACTATAGAAGCCCCTGCACGTTCTCGGGAAATGCCTCGGCCGATCAAATGTAGAGGCAATCTCGATCGGCCAGAACCATCGCCTCTACCTGGCGGAGCAACATACGGGTACCGTTTTCCTCGTGGACACCGGGGCGATCGTCAGCATTGTGACTCCATCCTGCCAAGAAGCGCGATCAGGTAAGACCGGCCCCCCACTCATTGCGGTCAACGGCAGCCCTGTCCGTACATACAGAACATGGGACATGTCCCTGTCCTTAGGTTCCAGGATCTACAACTGGACTTTCATCATCGCAGATGTAGGCCAGGCAATCCTGGGCGCGGATTTCCTTTGGGCTTTCTCGTTAATCCCTGACGTCCGCAGGAAGCGCCTGCAGCCGTCGTCCAGTAGCGTTGACCCCCCCGCTCCTTCGGTTTCCGTGTCATCCAGCCCGACCGTCCAGGCCGTCACCACGACCTCCGACCCGTTTGCTGCGATACTTGCTGATTTCCCGGAGCTCCTAGTCCAGCGATTCGACACACCTGCCGCCAAGCACGGAGTCGTGCACTTCATCCCCACGGAGGGACCGCCTGTTTTCGCCCGAGCCCGACGCCTACCCCCCGATAAGCTGGCAGTCGCTCGCGAAGAGTTCCTCACTTTGGAACGACTGGGGATCATACACCCGTCAGACAGCCCGTGGGCCTCACCGTTACACATGGTCCATAAAGCATCTGGGGGGTGGAGACCATGTGGCGATTACCGACGCCTGAACGCCATCACCACGGCTGACCGATACCCGATCCTGCATATTCAGGATTTTTCGGCCAGCCTAGAGGGTGCCACGGTTTCTCAAAACTGGACTTAGTCCGAGGGTATCACCAGATCCCGGTTCGCCCTGCAGACATCCCTAAGACCGCCACCATCACCCCGTTCGGGCTTTTCGAGTGGCTGAGGATGCCTTTCGGCCTCAAAAACGTCGCCCAAGCGTTCCAACGCCTCATGGACCATGTGCGTCGGGGTATGCCTTTTGTATTCATATACCGAGACGATATTCTCGTGGCAAGTCGGTCGGCTCACGAACACCGGTCCCACCTGCGCTCCATATTCCAAAGGTTGCAGGACCACTGTCTGATCCTACACCCGTCCAAATGCCAATTCGGACTATCCTCAGTAGATTTCCTGGGCCATCGGATCACACAGGCAGGTGCCGTTCCCTTGCCCGAGAAGGTGGCTGCTATCCGCTCCTTCCCCGCCCCGACACTATCAAAGGGTTACAAGAGTTTGTAGGGATGGTAAACTTTTACCACCGCTTCGTCCCGGGAGCAGCCCGGATCATGCGCCCTCTTTTCCAATGCCTCGCGGGTAGCCCCACCGAGCTCGTGTGGTCCCAACGCGGCTTTCGCAGCAGCCAAGCTGGCCCTCGCGAACGCCACCATGCTCGTCCACCCGCGCGCCTCTGCCCCCACTGCCCTCACCGTCGATGCCTCCGGCGTGGCGGTGGGGGGCGTCTTAGAACAGCAGGTTAACGGCCTCTGGCACCCTTTGGCCTTTTTCAGCCCCCAGCTTACTCGCCCCGAGATAGCTTACAGTGTCTTTTGATCGGGAGCTCCTGGCCCTCTACCTGGCGATCCGTCATTTTCGCTATTTTGTAGAGGGTCGCTTTTTCGTGGCTTTCACTGACCACTCTTTTCTCTATACATGCTCCCCCTTGGCCAAATCATTCAAAGGCACGGCATTTCTTTCCACTGCTATGCCGATGACACTCAGCTTTACCTCCCCCTGAAACCCAACAACCAGTCAAATTTAAACAGCCTCTCACACTGCCTTGAGGACATAAAATGTTGGATGGCACAGAACTTCCTCCAATTAAATGAGAGCAAGTCTGAGGTCATCCTATTCGGCCCCCCCGACTCCATCAAATTGATAACAGGCAGTCTTGGAAGCCTATCCTGCCTAGTCAAACCGCATGTCAAAAACCTCGGCATGATATTTGACTCTGCATTAAAATTTGATAAGCAAGTCAACGCTGTGGTAAAAGCCAGCTTCTTCCAACTTTGAACCATAGCTAAAATCAAACCTTTCCTCAAATTCGACGACACAGAAAAAATCATTCACGCTTTCATTTCCTCCCGCCTAGACTACTGCAACTCCCTATACACTGGGATCAGCCAATCTTCCCTGTCCCGCCTGCAACTGGTCCAAAACGCCGCAGCGAGACTCCTGACGGGTACCCGTAAAAGGGACCACATCACCCCGATTCTGGCCTCTCTCCACTGGCTCCCTGTACGGTACAGAATCAACTTCAAGCTCCTCCTATTCACGTATAAAGCCCTAAATGGACACTCCCCCCCCTACATCAAAAATCTTCTAACCCCCCTCTCTAACTCCAGGTCCCTCAGATCGGCCGACTTGGGGCTATTCACTATCCCACGGTCTAGGCTTAAACTCAGGGGTGACCGCGCTTTTGCGGTTGCAGCTCCTAGACTGTGGAACAGCATCCCTCTCCCGATCAGAACTGCCCCCTCCATCGACTCCTTTAAGTCCAGGCTCAAAACATATTTCTACTCCCTAGCGTTTGAGGCTCATTGAGGAGGCGCTGTGAACTGTTTGCGTGCTACTGTATGTTTTCATTTTTTTTTCTATTGGAACCTAATTCAAATGTACAGCACTTTGGTCAACGTGGGTTGTTTTTAAATGTGCTATACAAATAAAATTGACTTGACTTGACTTGACTTGACAAGCCACTGACGTTTGCTTTTTCGAAGGTTTCCGATCCGTGGTCGGCCCGCCAGCAGCAACACCTCACTTACGTTTCGGAATTTACCACCGACGTTCGGCACATTGCGGGAAAACTAAACGCCGTGGCGGATGCCCTGTCCAGACCGGCGGTTTCCCCGGTTGCCGAGGTAAGTTCCGGGGTGGATTTCCAGGAGCTCGCGGAGGCTCAGCGCCTGGAAGACACCCCATCCCTGTACCCCCACACCACCTCGGGGTTGCGGTTGGCACAGGAAGCCTGTAGTCCCACGCGTACTAAACTCTGGTGCAACGTTTCCCTGCCGCGCACCCACCCGGTAGTACCCACTTCCATGCGGCGCCAGGTTTTCGACACTATTCACGGCCTGGCACACCCGTCCATACAGGCCACTTCGGCTCTGATTGCGCCTCGATTTGTCCACCCGTCCAGCAGTTCATGGTCCCCGCAGTCCGATTCCTCCACATCCATGTGGATCTCGTCGGCCCGTTACCCCACTCCAGGGGCTACACCCACCTCCTCACGGTGGCCAGAGGCGCTCCCGTTGTCCGACATCTCAGCAGCCTCCTGCGCGCGGGCTCTGGCGCTAAATTGGATTGCCCGTTTCGGCGTCCCGGACGTCATCACTACCGACCGGGGCGCCCAATTCACCTCATCCCTGTGGGTGGCTCTGACTCAGCTGTGCGGGTCCCGATTACAACAAACCACCGCCTATCACCCCCAGACCAAAGGGATGGTGGAACGGTTCCACAGGCAGCTTAAAGCCTCACTCACTGCCCGCCTGTCCGGCCCCGACTGGGCCGACCAGCTCCCATGGGTTCTCCTGGGTATCCGCACGGCTCCAAAGCACGATCTCGGAGCTTCCTCGGCAGACCTGATCTATGGCTCGCCCCTGCGGGTACCAGGCGACGTTCTCCCCCAATGCTCCACCCCCCCTCCCTCCATGACAGCACTCTTAGCTGCACTCCGAGCGCGGGTGGGGTCCCTAGCCCCGGTCCCTGCTTCTCGTCACGGGGATCCCCCTTCACACGTCCCGCCGGCTTTGGGCGACTGCGAGTTCGATTTCCGGCGCATAGATGCCCACCACCCCCCTTTCCGACCAGTTTACCAGGGTCCGTTCAGGGTAGTAAAGAGAGGCACAGTCACCTTCACATTAGAAGTGGGTACAAGACAAGAGGTCGTCTCGGTATCCCGCCTTAAGCCTGCCTATTTGGACCCAGACCAGCCCGTCACAGAGGCTCAGCCTCCTCGCAGAGGCCGCCCTCCGGCCGCGGCTCCTGTACAGCAGTTTTCCCCCTCGCTGCCCCTGTTCGGGACCTCGCTTCCCCCGGTCTCTTTGCCACTGCCCCCTCCGGCTCCGGCAGTTTCCCCTCCTCCCGCGGTGCCAGTTTCCCCGTCCCCACCCCCGGCAGGGCCCCCCTCTCCTCTCCGCACCCGCTCCGGTCGGGTGGTCCGGGCACTTGCCCGGTACCGCACTGAGGGTTCTGGGGGGGGGTCATGTAGGGACACAGGGATTGGTCCAGGCCATCGAACCCTCTGATTGGTAGACCAGGTGAGGTGGTACGCAGGTAAAGGGAACGAGGCAGTCTCGTTTAGTCCTCCAGCGGAGACAGTAAGATTTATGGTTGTCTGTCATTTGATGCGTTGATTGTCATAGTTGTTAATGTTATAATAAACGTCTACCTCAACGTACTTCGCCTACGACTCGCCATACTATCATATCTTGTTTACTCAAATATATCTAGCAATTGGGCTTGCGATAAAATTCAAATTTATCATAAATTGCATGAAATGCAACAATATTGCAGAAACGATGAACTGCAGATGCTGGTTTGCACTAAAGGACACAAAGTGCTGGAGTAACTCAGCGGGCGGGCCAGGTAGCATCTCTGGAGGACATGGACAGGTGATGTTTTGGGTTGGAGAAGAGTCCCGACCCAAAATGTCACTATCCATCTTCTCCAGAGATGCTGCCTGGCCCGCTGAGTTATTCCAAAACTTTGTGTCAACAATATTGTACTGTGTGACAGAATTTCTGTTCATATATTTATCGGGGGGGTATCGTGATTTGTAAAGACAGGTAAATATAATTTAATTATTAAAGCCAGATTCCAGGTGTCTTTATGCATTACAATTTCTTACCTGCAGTAACTATTTTTATGCACCCAGCGTTAAGCTGGAGCTAGACTCGGTTATTAAGCTTTACCAAATTATGGTTAATGCATAATGCAAATATGATGCACACAGGGGATTAAGAATGTTTCTAGAATAGCAAATATGATTTCTGGAAAGATAAATATTTCAGCTCAGCCCCTTCAGTTGTCCCTGCAAGATCACAGAAGATTACAGAAAACAGTCACTCAGCCCTTATAAGTTCATTAGTGATAGGAGCAGAATTAGGCCATTCGGCCCATCAAGTCTCCTCCACCATTCATTCGTGGCTGATCTATCCTTCCCTCTCAACCCCATTCTCCTGCCTTCTCCCCATAACCCCCGGCACCCGAACTAATCAAGAATCGGTCAATCTCCACATTAAAAATATCCATTGACTTGGCCTCCACGGCCTTCTCATCGTCTCAGCTGCCACAATAAACAGATACCCGCAAGATTATATTTTGCACACAAGGAAATGCAGATGCTGGAATTTGAACAAAACACAAAATGCTGGAGTAATTCGGCGTGTCAGGCAGCATGTGTGGAGGAGTTAGATAGATAATGCTTTGGGTCGGGACCTTTCTTCAAACTCAGTAGGCGACATTTCAGGATTAGTTTAGTTCAGTTTTGAGACACAGCGTGGAAACAGTCTCTTTGGCCCACCGAGTCCGCACAGACCAACGATCCCCGCACACTATTTCTACCCTACACACCAGGGACAATTTTACAGATTTGCCTACAAACCTGCATATCTTTGGAATGTGTGAGGGAACCGGTGCTCGTAGGAAGAACGTACAAACTCCTTCCAGAAAGCACCTGTAGTCAGGATCAAACCCGGGTCTCTGGCACTGTAAAGCAGCATTTCTACCACTGCATCACGATGTCACCCTAAACATTCAAAAACATCACCTATCCATGTCCGTTCTTCAGACTGGTTAGAGATAAGATAAACAAGAGATATGGATGATGATGTAGAGAGATAAAGTATAGCTCTCTACGCCATCATCTACATCTCTCATTTCCCTTATCTCTAACCAGTCTGAAGAAGGTACGTGAAGAGGAAAAAAATAGTCAAGGCAAATGTGGGTCCCTTGAAGACAGAAGCAGGGGAATTTATTATGGGGAACAAAGAAATGGCAGACGAGTTAAACCGTTACTTTGGATCTGTCTTCACTGAGGAAGATACACACAATCTCCCAAATGTTCTAGGGGCCGGAGAACCTAGGGTGATGGAGGAACTGAAGGAAATCCACGTTAGGCAGGAAATGGTTTTGGGTAGACTGATGGGACTGAAGGCTGATAAATCCCCAGGGCCTGATGGTCTGCATCCCAGGGTACTTAAGGAGGTGGCTCTAGAAATAGTGGAAGCATTGGAGATCATTTTTCAATGTTCTATAGATTCAGGATCAGTTCCTGTGGATTGGAGGATAGCAAATGTTATCCCACTTTTTAAGAAAGGAGGGAGAGAGAAAACGGGTAATTATAGACCAGTTAGTCTGACATCAGTGGTGGGGAAGATGCTGGAGTCAATTATAAAAGACGAAATTGCTGAGCATTTGGATAGCAGTAACAGGATCATTCCGAGTCAGCATGGATTTACGAAGGGGAAATCATGCTTGACAAATCTACTGGAATTTTTTGAGGATGTAACTAGGAAAATTGACAGGGGAGAGTCGGTGGATGTGGTGTACCTCGACTTTCAGAAAGCCTTCGACAAGGTCCCACATAGGAGATTAGTGGGCAAAATTAGAGCACATGGTATTGGGGGTAGGGTACTGACATGGATAGAAAATTGGTTGACAGACAGAAAGCAAAGAGTGGGGATAAATGGGTCCCTTTCGGAATGGCAGGCAGTGACCAGTGGGGTACCGCAAGGTTCGGTGCTGGGACCCCAGCTATTTACGATATACATTAATGACTTAGATGAAGGGATTAAAAGTACCATTAGCAAATTTGCAGATGATACTAAGCTGGGGGGTAGTGTGAATTGTGAGGAAGATGCAATAAGGCTGCAGGGTGACTTGGACAGGTTGTGTGAGTGGGCGGATACATGGCAGATGCAGTTTAATGTAGATAAGTGTGAGGTTATTCACTTTGGAAGTAAGAATAGAAAGGCAGATTATTATCTGAATGGTGTCAAGTTAGGAAGAGGGGATGTTCAACGAGATCTGGGTGTCCTAGTGCATCAGTCACTGAAAGGAAGCATGCAGGTACAGCAGGCAGTGAAGAAAGCCAATGGAATGTTGGCCTTCATAACAGGAGGAGTTGAGTATAGGAGCAAAGAGGTCCTTCTACAGTTGTACCGGGCCCTGGTGAGACCGCACCTGGAGTACTGTATGCAGTTTTGGTCTCCAAATTTGAGGAAGGATATTCTTGCTATTGAGGGCGTGCAGCGTAGGTTCACTAGGTTAATTCCCGGAATGGCGGGACTGTCGTATGTTGAAAGGCTGGAGCAATTACTGGAATTTAGAAGGATGAGGGGGGATCTTATTGAAACATATAAGATAATTAGAGGATTGGACACATTAGAGGCAGGAAACATGTTCCCAATGTTGGGGGAGTCCACAACAAGGGGCCACAGTTTAAGAATAAGGGGTAGGCGATTTAGAACGGAGATGAGGAAGAACTTTTTCAGTCAGAGAGTGGTGAAGGTGTGGAATTCTCTGCCTCAGAAGGCAGTGGAGGCCAGTTCGTTGGATGCTTTCAAGAGAGAGCTGGATAGAGCTCTTAAGGATAGCGGAGTGAGGGGGTATGGGGAGAAGGCAGGAACGGGGTACTGATTGAGAGTGATCAGCCATGATCGCATTGAATGGCGGTGCTGGCTCGAAGGGCTGAATGGCCTACTCCTGCACCTATTGTCTATTGTCTATTGTCTATTGTCTATTGTCTATTGACCTGAAACGTCACCCATTCCTTCTCTCCAGAGATGCTGCCTGTCCCGCTGAGTTACTCCAGCTTTTTGTGTCGATCTTCGGTTTAAACCTGCATCTGCAGTTCCTTCCTAGACCTATCCATGTCCTTCAGAGTCGCTGCCTGTCCCAATGAGTTGCTCCCGCACTCTTGTGTTTTTGTTTAAGTTTTTTTTCATCAGCAGTTGGAATAAATGTGTTTTATGGTAGCAATAAACGGTTGTAATCAAACTCTGCATTTCACTTAATATTGGAGGCGAAGAGCATATTGTTGCCAGGATGCACCTCACCCAACCTTAGCAAACAGACGTAAATTTAAGGGAATCTTATTTGTCTTTTACTATTTGGACTTGCCCCTTCCCCTCAGTCTTCTACAAAAATTATTTTCCATTTACAGATCTACTTGCCTTTTAAAGCCAAATTTAATTATGGATTTTTTTTTTCAACCTCATTTTAGGCATTCCATCTCCCGGCAGATTCCATAATGAGGGCGGCACGGTGGCGCAGCGGTAGAGTTGCTGCCTTACAGCGAATGCAGGGCCGGAGACTCAGGTTCGATCCTGACTACGTGCGGCGTCTGTACGGAGTTTGTACGTTCTCCCCGTGACCTGCGTGGGTTTTCTCCGTGATCTTCGGTTTCCTCCCACACTCCAAAGACGTACAGGTATGTAGGTTAATTGGCTGGGTTAACTAAATGTAAAAAATTGTCCCCAGTGTGTGTAGGATAGTGTTAATGTGCGGGGATCACTGGGCGGCGCGGACCCGGTGGGCCGAAGGGCCTGTTTCCGCGCTGTATTCCGAGTTTGTACCTTCTCCCTGTGACTGTGTGGGGTTTCTCCGGGTGCTCCGGTTGTCTTTCATATTCCAAAGACCTATATGTTTGTCGGTTAACTGGCTTCTGAAAATTTCCTGTAGTGTGTAGGATGCGAAACTAGGATAACATAGAACTAGAGAGCTGGTGATCACTGGTCAGCACGGTCTTGGTGGGCCATTGGGCCTATTCCCATTCTGGGTCTCTAAACTAATCCAAACAAAGATCTTATTAAGTGGAAAACATTTGGGAAAATAAACATCCTCAATCTCTCCGTCAGGCAGTGACTGTGATCCCTGTCTGCATTTTATTTTTGACATATAACAACTTTCAGAGCACTCCTCAAAGGCAAACACATCCAAGCTTTAAAAAGAGAATGTTTGCACTGATAATGCATTTATCTCCTATTCATTCGAAGAATATGAACCAAATATTCCAAGCCACTGCTGACTCCAGGTATTTCACAAAATGGATGCTCAGCCAGGTATTTAAAATGGTTGCTGAACTCAGTCAGTTCAGTTCAACACGTTTTCTCTCATATTCCTTCTTATAACATATGCCTGTGCCTTCCACACACATTAGTAGCAGGATGTGGAGCATAACCAATTCCTGTAGACAGGAAGTTAATTACCTGACCCGTGATCTTCGTTCTTTACAAGAGAAGTCCCTGGAGATTCCAGCCATGAGGCAGTAAATAATTGAAGAGCAAGATGAGATCTGTGGAGCCTGTTCTTTGTTTATTTAGTCATCATCTCCTCACATTTATACCATTTCAGGCACAGGCAAGGGTTATAGTCTAATAATCTACCATGGAATCTGATGTTGTGCTTCAGGGATAGTCTTGCTACTGGTATGAAAATCATGTCCTGCTGTTCCTTTAGGTGGTCAAGTGGAGACAGTGAAGGAAAAGTCCTTCAAATAGCTTCACAGTTTACAACGAAGCATCTCTCTTGGGCTCACGCATGTTTCTATCTCTAGATTTTGTCCAACAATTTGCCTGTCAGCGTACCCCCTCGACTGAAGTCACCTGTTTAGTTTAGTTTAGTTTAATTTAGTTTAGAAATACAGCGCAGAAACAGGCCCTTCAGCCCACCGAGTCCGCGTCGACCAGCAATCCCCGCAAACTAACACTATCCTACATACACTAGGGACAATTTTACCAAGTCAATTAATCTACAAACCTGTACATCTTTGGAGTGTGGGAGGAAACGGGAGCACCCGGAGAAAACCCATGGGGTCACGGGGCGAATGTACAAACTCCGTACAGACAGCGCCCGTGGTCGGGATCGAGAAAGGAGAATTAAAGTGTTTAGCAACCGGGAGATCAGGTAGGCTCAGGTGGACTATGCAAAGGTGATCAGCGAAGCGATCGTCCAGTCTGCGTTTGGTCTCGCCGATGTATAAGAGTCCACATCTTGAACAATGGATACAATAGATGAGGTTGGAGGAGGTGTAAGTGAACCTCTGCCTAACCTGCAAGGACTGTTGAGGTCAATGGACAGAGTCAAGACAGGAGTATAGGGACAGGTGTTGCATCTTCTGTGGTTGCAGAGGAAGGTGCCTAAGAAAGTGGTTTGGTTTGGAAGGGATGAGTTAACCAGGGAGTTGTGGGGGGAACAGTCTCTGCAGAAGGTAGAAAGGGGTGGAGATGGGAAAATGTGACTAGTGGTGGCATCCCGTTGGAGGTGGCGGAAATTTCGGAGGATTATGTGTCGTATGCGACAGCTGATGGGGTGAAAGTTAAGGACTAGGGGGACTCTGTCTCTGTTGCGACTAGGGGGAGGGGGAGCAAGGGTGGAGCTGTGGGGTCCGGAGGAGACATGAGTGAGGGCCTCATCTATGATAAGAGAGGGGAACCCCTGTTCCCTAAAGAATGAGGACATCTCCGATGACCTGGTATGGAACATCTCATTCTGGGCACAGATGCGGTGTAGATAGAGGAATTGGGAATAGGGGATAGAGTCTTTACAGGAAGCAGGGTGAGAAGAAGTGTAGTCTAGATAGATATGGGAGTCAGTGGGTTCATAATAGGTGTCAGTCGATAGTATGTCTCCTATGATGGAGACGGTGAGATCTAGAAATGGTAGGGAGATGTCCGGGATGGTCCAAGTGAATTTGAGTGCAGGATGGAAATTAGTCATGAAGTTGATGAAGTCAGTGAGTTCTGCATGGGTGCAGGAGGCAGCACCAATGCAGTCGTCAATGTAGCGGAGGTAGAGTTCATATTTCGCTTGGGCAGCTTACAGGCCAGTGGTATGAAAATTGATTTCTCTGACTTCAGGTAGCCCCGGCATTCCCTCTCCCTCTATCTCTCCCCCACCCAAGTCGCACTAGCTTCTCATTTTCACCCCACAAACCTGTTTTCTTCATCATCGTTACTTTTTTGCATATCTTTCATTCATTGTTCTTTATCTCTCTACATCATCGTCTATATCTTTCGTTTCCCTTATCCTTAACCAGTCTGAAGAAGGGTCTCGACCCAAAACGTCACCCATTCCTTTTCTCCAGAGATGCTGCCTGTCCTGCTGAGCCACTCCAGCTTTTTGTGTTTATCTTCGGTTTAAACCAACATCTGCAGTTCCTTCCTATACAGATTGGAGGAGGTATTTTCTGCCCTGAGAGTGTACATTGTACAATTTTATATTCTTTACTCAACGATTGTTTTCATAACATCGTACCTCAAAGATAGGAGTTTCGCCATCAACATAGGCAGTTATTCCTCTGCTCCAGCTAGCCTCTCCTGCGGAGTTCCACAAGGCTCCATCCTAGGCCCCATTCTCTTCTCTCTATACATGCTCCCCCTTGGCCAAATCATTCAAAGGCACGGCATTTCTTTCCACTGCTATGCCGATGACACTCAGCTTTGCCTCCCCCTGAAACCCAACAACCAGTCAAATTTAAACAGCCTCTTACACTGCCTTGAGGACATAAAATGTTGGATGGCACAGAACTTCCTCCAATTAAATGAGAGCAAGTCTGAGGTCATCCTATTCGGCCCCCCCGACTCCATCAAATTGATAACAGGCAGTCTTGGAAGTCTATCCTGCCTAGTCAAACCGCATGTCAAAAACCTCGGCATGATATTTGACTCTGCATTAAAATTTGATAAACAAGTCAACGCTGTGGTAAAAGCCAGCTTCTTCCAACTTCGAACCATAGCTAAAATCAAACCTTTCCTCCAATTCGACGACACAGAAAAAATCATTCACGCTTTCATTTCCTCCCGCCTAGACTACTGCAACTCCCTATACACTGGGATCAGCCAATCTTCCCTGTCCCGCCTGCAACTGGTCCAAAACGCCGCAGCGAGACTCCTGACGGGTACCCGTAAAAGGGACCACATCAACCCGATTCTGGCCTCTCTCCACTGGCTCCCTGTACGGTACAGAATCAACTTCAAGCTCCTCCTATTCACGTATAAAGCCCTAAATGGACACTCCCCCCCCACATCAAAAATCTTCTAACCCCCCTCTCTAACTCCAGGTCCCTCAGGTCGGCCGACTTGGGGCTACTCACTATCCCGCGGTCTAGGCTTAAGCTCAGGGGTGACCGCGCTTTTGCGGTTGCAGCTCCTAGACTGTGGAACAGCATCCCTCTCCCCATCAGAACTGCCCCCTCCATCGACTCCTTTAAGTCCAGGCTCAAAACCTATTTCTACTCCCTAGCGTTTGAGGCTCATTGAGGAGGCGCTGTGAACTGTTTGCGTGCTACTGTATGTTTCATTTTTTTTCCCCATTGGAACCTAATCAGATGTACAGCACTTTGGTCAACGTGGGTTGTTTTTAAATGTGCTATACAAATAAAATTGACTTGACTTGACTTGATAAACCAAATTTTTAAAAGAAGAGGTTCTCAAAAATTAAGACAGTCAAACTAAGTACGCGATCTATAGAAGTGAGCAGGTTTTTTTGCTCGTAGAAGCCATTCTGGATTTGACTGTCATCAATGAACAGAGTTGAATGATTGAGGTTTCTCACATCAAAGATGTATTGCACAAGTCCTGCAAGTTTGACTTTGACATGATATTCACTTCTCAAACTTATTTTTTCCTAATTCAATGATATGCAGCCAGGTCCATGGGCAAATATTCAAAGTGACAAAGGGAGCTAAATAAATAAAATCTGTAAGCCTTTTTGATTCAAATCTATTACATTCACTTTTGTTAGCGGGAGTTGCAGCACCAGCCATTAGCATTCCAGGGCCTTTCTGACTTCAGTGGAAAGCGGGTCTACTGGGACATTTTTGATGAGCTGTTCAACTGAAAGCACGATTTCCGCTGAGAAAGAAAACATTGGGAAATGATGTGATAATTTACAGGGCAAAATTGCAACAGGGGCCCCTCAAGGAAATGTCCTTCAGTATAAAACTCTAAGAAGACACTCCAGTGCAATGGTGTGGAAGTGCTTCAATGCTAGAGGGCCTTTCTTCAGATGAGATATTAAACTACGGCCCTCTATGCCCTCTCTTTAGACTTTACTTTAGAGATACAGCATAGAAAGAGGGCCTTCGACCTACTGAGTCCGCTCCAACCAGCGACCTCCCACCTGCACCAGCACTATGCTACTCACCAGGCACAATTTCACCATTTTTACTGAAGACAATTAATGTACAAACCTTGGGGGGGAGCAGATAAACTCTGAACAGAGAGCACTCGTGGTCAGGATTGATCTCAGGTCTCTGGCGCTGCAAGGCAGCAACTCTACCACTGCACCGCTGTGCCTCCCCATCTCAAATAAACATAAAAGATTCTAAAGGATAATCTTGGAGAGGAGGCAAGGAGCAGGCTATTTTCCTGAAAAATAAATTTTAGAGAGGCACATGAGACTGTTTAGTTTAGTTTAGTTTTGTTCGGTTTAGTACAATTTAATTTAGTTCAGTTAAGTTTATTATTGTCACTTGTACAGGAGTGCAGTGAAAAGCTTTTTGTTGCTTGTTATCCTGTCAGTGAAAAGACTATACATGATCACAATCAGGCCGTCCACAGTGTACAGATACAGGATGCAGGGTATAACATGTAGTGCAAGAGAAAGTCTGGTAAAGTCTGGTTAAAGACAGATCAAAGATCCCCAATGAGGTAGATAGGAGGTCAGGACCGCTCTCTAGTTGGTGAGAGGATGGTTCAATTGCCTTATAATAGCTGGGAAGAAATTCTCCCTAAATCTGAAGGTATGAGTTTTCTAACTTCTGTACCTCTTGCCTGATGGGAAGGGGAGAAGAGGGAGACTGAAAAAGTGGGTTGAGCAGAATCTGTGGAGGGAAAGGAATCGTCGATGTTTTGGGTTGAGATTGCAACAATCCTCATTCAGGGTCTCAGGCTGAAACATTGATCATCTCTCTGCCACCATAGACGTTGTGCAACTTGATGAGTTCCTCCACTGGTATGGTTTGTTTGCAGTTCGGAATCTCACATTGTTATTTGTAAGAATTCTCTGCAAGCAAATGGCTGCCATGTTTCCTCTGTTACACAAGGACCATTTTGTGTAACTCTTGGAAGCAATCCGGCTGTGGAACTCTTGGAAGCAATCCGGAACGTGAAAGTTGCTATACAAATGGAAGATTTTTCATTCTTTCCTGGTATGAATCTGCATTTTGTTTTCATCAACTACCAACATCTTTAAAAGGTGGCACAGTGACGCAGCATTGGATTTGCGGCCTTACAGTGCCAGAGACCCGGGTTCGATCCTGACTACGGGTGCTGTCTGAACGGGGTTTATATGTTCTCCATGTGACTGCATGGGTTTTCTCTGGTTGCCTCCTACATTCCAAAGATGTGCAGGTTTGTAGGTTAATTGCCCCTAGTGTCGGATAGAACTAGTGTACCGGCAATCGCTGATTGGTGCAGACTCGGTGGGCCGAAGGGCCTGTTTTCATGCTGTATCTCTAAACTAAACTAAAAAGTATTCAGTCCCACTTTATTGGTATCACTTTCAACCAAATGGTTAACCCTCCATCTGAAAAGGTAAGCAGTCGCTAACACATTGCTGACAGATACCGACTGAATTAGACCATGGGGAGATGTACGTGTGTTATCTTCATTGCCGAAAAGATTAAGTCAATATCTCTGTCGAGAATAATTGACCGCACAGTAAGACAAACGTTAGCAGATGTTACAATCATTTTACAAGTAATGAGACCTAGCTAATGAAAGGCTTATTGCATTCTCACTTGTCTTTATCATGAACATAAATAGTGGAAAGTTTATCCAAGTATGTTAATGTATGAATTATCCACAGTAATCACTGCTGTTCCATTATCATTAGAACTCCACCGCTGCACTCTACATGTTGAAAGTAACTTCTAAATCTCTTTCCTTTAAAAAAACCCAACTGCTAATCATTCAATCAGGCTATTTATATGCTATAGCATGACAAGAATATTGCCACTACTGAAGTGGGCATCACAGGATTGGCAGTGGGAGGTTGATAAAACATTATTCATCTGGAACAGGAGATGAGTAATTTGTTAATGCATCAACATATTGCAATAAACTGCAAATGGGCATCTAGGATGATACCATAGATTGGTTAAAACGCACGGAATGATCCTACATTGAAGGAAAGTAGTATATTTTCTTTTGAAAACTGCCAGTTCCGAAGCCTCACAATAGATGTACAACCCTTCATCTACATGACGCACGTCCATAACATTAATACGCCTACAAATGCAAGACGTCTCTTCCTCTTCT
The DNA here is from genome assembly GCF_053455715.1 of Rhinoraja longicauda. Classification (NCBI taxonomy): domain Eukaryota; kingdom Metazoa; phylum Chordata; class Chondrichthyes; order Rajiformes; family Arhynchobatidae; genus Rhinoraja; species Rhinoraja longicauda. The sequence continues at coordinate 26,581,956 of NC_135972.1, read as the reverse complement.
GTAAAGGGCCTTTTCAAGCACAGCTCTTCTTCCCTAGTTTTCTTATGTGATTCCTGACTATCTTAATTGAATTTATCAGACTTTATCTTGCACTAAATGTTGTACCCTGTATTCATTAACTGTGCACTGCGGACAGCTTGATTGTAATCAAGCATAGTCTTTATTTTTGACTGGATAGCATGCAAACAAAAGCTTTTCACTGTACCTAGGTACATGTGACAATAATAATAAACTAAACTGAACTAAACTGAACTAAACTGAACTAAAGGACAAAGCATGGCACGTGATGGGCAAGGGGGTCGACAGGCAGATGGTTGGTCAAAGGCCAGAGATGAAAAGGATAAAAGTTGTGAGGTAAGGATAGAAGAGGAGCGAATTGTGAAGCCAGAGGAATGAATATGGATGAACAGGGAAGTGGAGGGGAGAAATGGGTGCGAGTCCAGGTAGAATAATTTCCCACATTGTCCTCTCAGCACGAGTCTTCAACACAAGTTACCTTTTGAAGTATTCTGAAAAACAACACAAAAATCGACCAGAAGTACAAACTGGAGTGAATAATTATCCAGACAAATCCACCATTTAACCGATGAACTAAATTAGTCTGCAGTTGGCCTCAGATTCAAACCTTTTTGTAGATTACAGGATTTCTGTCATTTAAACTAACGTGCTTGAAAATATCTGCCAAAAAAAAATAATCGCATACAAAACGCAACCAATTATGTCCTCTAATTGAATATTTCTATGCATGAGTACTATATATAATAGGTATAGCTGATTAGTCAAACAGGATTGAGAATTAATGCTCATATGGATTGGAAGCAGACATGCACTTCTTATAAAGGGCATTTGAATGGCAATTAATCATTTTAATGCATGTCCTCACATACTACTTTACAACAATTATACATGTTTAGATCATTTCATGCAGTCTAAATATTCTAACACAACTGACCAGAATTTCAATTTCAATATGTGTGTATTACTGATGCCCATCAACAATGATGTTACTGCTGAAATGTGCTTGCATTTTCACGTACTAAGAGAAATACAACATGTTTTTTTTGGCTTGAACTAATGACGAATAAGCTATTTTATAAAGCTGCGGATGCTTTTATTTATATACTCCCTTTACAATTGTGCCATTTAAGTGTATGGTGTCATCCCTTCATTCTTCAAACCCAAAAAGAACGTCAGAGGAGAAAGCAAGAGTTACTGTTTCAGGTTGATGAACTTTGCAACGGAACTTAAAAATCAGCTCAAACTTTCTGCTGAAAGTTGGCAGTTCTGCACGGAGAACTTTTCTCTCCGGAAATTGGGGCACTCAGATACCCACGTGGGAAGGCAGGAGAGATAAACTTCTGCATGTCTAATCAACGGTGCCAAGACCACAGTGTTCCCATGCCGTGGTGAGGCATAATACTCAGTCCCTCAACAAATTTGCTGACAATCTGCTTGTTACACCTGCGTCGAGTTAGAACTGGCACCATTTCAGTGACTCCACTCATCTCCATGGCAAGGATTGAGCGGAGTTTAAGGTATGTTTAATGGTAATTAAATACTCAAAACTTTTTCAATTCTTGCTGTGAATCCAGAACTTTTGTGCGCGTGTTTAATTTCTAATTAGTCTCTCACTGTTTGTGAGTGCCACGTCAGAGATATTCGCTTTGGCAACATTGACAGTCAGTTAAGCGTGACAATCAGGCTTCACTGGCTGTTAAAGCTTTTCACTGAGGTGGCCAATTGGAGAGGTTTCAATGTTACCCTTGGCCTGTTGCTCAGAGCAGAAGAGCCTCCTGAATAAGCTTGCATCAGGGAAACGAAGGTAAGAGCAGTGTTAGAGAGCACAGAGAATATAGAACATGGAACCATGCAGTATAAGAACATATATATGTGGCAAGCATGATGCCAAGATCATCTGCCTGTACGTGATCTATATCCCTCAAATCCCTGCATAACCATCTATATCTTATCTGGCACCACCACCACCCCAGCCAATGCGTTCCAGGCACCCACCATCCTCTGTAAAAACCCTGCCCGGCATGTCTCCTTTAATCTTTGCTCCCCTCACTTTAAAGCTATACCCTCTATTCTTTGGTTTCCACCCTGGAAAAAAAGGTTATGTACTTCTGCCAGGTCTGCCAGGCCTGATTGAGAATGATCAGCCATGATCACATTGAATGGCGGTGCTGGCTCGAAGGGCTGAATGGCCTACTCCTGCACCTATTGTCTATTGTCTATTGTCTATTGTCACCTCTCGTGCTGCCATGTTCCAGAGAAAAGAAGCCACATTTGTCCAACCTCTCCTTGGAGCTCATGACCTCTGATCTTGGCAGAATTCTGGTAAACCTCTCCTACACCATCTCCAAAGCCTCCATATCCATCCTGTGATGGGGTGACCAGAACTGCACATAATACTCCAAATGCGGCCTCAGCAAAGTCGTATCGTGATTTTCTTTTTTTTAAATTCTTTTTTTTTTTTAATTAATTAATTTATTTTTATTTTTACAGAACTTTTTAGAAAACAAGCCCTCCCACCCTTCCCCCCACCCCCCTTATACTAACCCCAAATAAGAAAAAAGAAGAAAAGAAAAAAAGATTAAAGACTGCCTGGGTGTTGGGGGTCCTGCACACGCCCCATGGAATTCCAAACAGAATAAACTGTATATATATGTACATCTCTCCCAAAAGAACCATTGAGAATATGAACAATTCTATATATATAGGCCCCTCTTTTGTAGATAAGGACGCCAGATATTTAAAAATGTATCATATTTGTTTCTTAAATTATAAGTAATTTTTTCAAGTGGGATACAGTTAGAAATTTCATTATTCCAAAGATCCATACTTAAATAGGAATCAGATTTCCAAGTAACTGCGATAGTTTTTTTGGCTACTGCTAATGCAATTTTTATAAATTCTTTCTGATATTTATTCATTTTAAGTTGTGGTCTTATTCCTTCAACATCACCCAATAACAAAAAATCTTGGGTTGTATGGAAGTTGTATTCCGATAATCTGTTCTAGAAAACTTCTTAAGTTTGTCCAAAAAGGTTGTATTTTTGAACAGGACCAAGTAGAATGAAAAAAAGTACCAATTTCTTGATTGCACCGAAAACATTGGTCAGATAAACTTGAATTTATTCTCTTTAATTTTTGTGGTGTGATATATGATTGATGCAGAAAGTTATATTGTACTAGTCTAAACCGAACATTTATTGTATTTTTCATACTGTCAAGGCATAGTTTTGACCAATTTGTTCCATCAATATTAATATTCAAATCCGTTTCCCATTTTCGCCTTGATATATGAATTCCTTGTTTAGGGGCCTTTTTTTGAATTAGATTATATATAATAGAAGTAAAAAAAATTATTTGTCCTTTTTGAATTAGGTTTTCAATTTCCTTAGATTTCGGCAATAACATTGTTTGACCCGTAACGTGATTTTCTGACTCTTATATTCAAAGCGCCAACCAATGAAAGCAAGCATTCCACACACCTTCTTAACCACTCTGTAGACAATTGGACAATGGAAATTTCAGGTCATTTTCCATCTTCAGTTTAATTTAGTTTAGAGATACAGCATGGAAACAGGGCTTCAGCCCATCGAGACTGCACCGACCAACAATCAGTCCATTTGCTCATGCTATCCTGCACACTAAGGACAATGTACAGAAGCCAATCAACCTACAAATCTGCATGTCTTTGGAATGTGGAAGGGAAAAAGAGCACCTGGAGAAACCCCACACGGTCACAGGGAGGACGTTCATACTCCGTACAGGATCGAACCCGGGTTCCTGGCGCTGTAAAGGAGCAATCTTACTGCTGCACCACTGTGCCATCTCCTTGGAAAATTCTTGACCTGCTGAGTGTTTCAGAATTTTCTGTTTCCATTTCACATTACCAGCACCTGCAGGACTTTGCTGTTGCGATGATTTATCCTTTAATCTGCTTGCACACCTTTTGCCCGTGTAAATCATTTAAATCATGCTTGGCTTACCGCAAAATGTCTTGGTCAGAACTCCATACCCATTATCCAAATATGCAGCAACTAAGTTACTATTTAACATAGTCAATTCTATTTCCGTTACTCTAAGCTGCTTTCATAAATCCCATGCAAGATTTTGCTTCAGTGTTCAAGAGTGAATGAATAATGATAAAGCCACTGTACCAATTCCTTTATGTTACTGGCAGCTCAAATTAAATGTAGCGATGATCACTAAATCTTCGGTGACCAACCCCCGAGAGAACAATTTGCTTTCATTTTATTTTAATCTACAATGGTTCTTCTACAAATTAATATTAGTGACTTAATCGCTTTTGAACAGTTGCAAGCCATGCCATTTTTGAACGTGATTATCCCTAAATAGAACTATAAAAATTCTGCAGCAACTGTCAGCTGTGATCGATGAGGAAAATGTTAAGGGAAGTCCTGTAGTAATTCTTCCAGTTAAAGTCTCCTCAATTAGGCCAGTCTTGTAGAGTCTGGTAGCCCCTTTAATATTTCCATTGCCTTTAATAGCTTTTCATTTGGTGCTCGAACCGATTCATAACTAAAAGTGGCGTCATGAGAGATGAGACTTTTCAGGAGCTAACAATTTATAACCATTAATATAAACATTTAACCTACTGGTCCTTTAAAATTCTCTTGTGTGTACAGCGGTAGCTAACAGCGACTACTTCAAAAAGGATCTTTGGCGGTTTGTCTATTTAGATTGCAGATTTCCCCGTACATCTAAATGGTTCGAGACTGCCAGCTCGGCTGACTGCAAGGTACTTCCAATGAGCCAGGAATGGACAAACAATCAACGTACAGTCCAGCATTGTGGTGAGGCTGGGCTGATTCATCCAAGAGCAGGCATGAAAATATGATCCAGAGAAAAATACTGCAATGCCTTACTGCACTCAGTTCAATTTTCTATCATATTCCGGGGCTGTGTGACAGGAAATTTACCAAAAAGAAAAAAAGAAGATTGGCTCAAAATTCACAATGAAAATAACTGCAAAGCTATCAGTATTCTCCATTTTTGTAGCAAAAATCTCAGAGGCTTCAAAAGTGAACACGTGCATAATTAAATGCAAAAACCCAGAAGAAGCTGTTGTTTATAAAAAAATATGTCAATGTGTGGGATGTGGATGCCTCTGGGAGACTAGCATTTAATGTCTATCTTAAACTGGTCTTGAAAGGTTGTTTGGCGAGCTGTGTTTTTGAACAGTTGTGGTCCTTAAGATGAAGGCTTCCGGCTTCCTGTCTCATGCTTGGGCTGAGAAGTGCGTGAAGTGTAGCACTTTGGGAGGTCAAATGTAAGGGGAAAATGAATTGATGGCATGACCTTAACAGCATGACGTACAGAGGGATCTTGGTGTCCAAGTCCATAACTCCTTGAAAGTGGCTAGACAAGTGGATAGAGTGGTAAAGAAGGCATATTTCATGTGTACTTTCATAGGTTAGGGCATTGAGTAGAAGGGTCAGGAAGTCATGATGCAGCTTTATAGAACTTTAGTTAGGCTGCATTTGGAGTATTGCATGCATTTCTGGTTGGTCAATTACAGGAAAGATGTGGAGGCTTTGGAAAGGGAACAGAGGAGGTTTAACAGACTGATGCCAGGACTAAGGGTATTAGCTACCGAGAGAGGTTGGAGAGACTTGGATTATTTTCTCTGTAATGCTGGGGGCTGTGGGGAGATCTGAGAGGAGAATGTAAAATTATGAGAGGCAAAGTCAGAATCCCAGGGTGGAAAAAATGAGATACTCGAGGGCATAGCTTTACGATGAGAGGGACAAGGTTTAAAGGAGATGCATGGGACAAGTATTTTATCACAGTGGGGAGGTGAGTGCCTGGAACGCACTGCTGAAGATGATAAGATGATGGTTAAAGCAGATACATTGGTGGCATTTAAAAGACTTTTGGATGCGCATATGGATATGCAGAGAATGGAGGGATATGGGTTATGTGCAGGTAGATAATTGATGCTCAGCATCATGTTTGCCACCAAGGCAATGGAAAGGCCTGTTCTTGTGCTGTACTGTTCTATGTTCCATGTTTTCCAAGAGTTAAGCTAGTGTAGCTTTCTCTGGCTACAGAAGTTAAATGTTAAGAATGTGTAACTATGAGCAAACAATTTTCACTGCAAAATACAGTGAAACTATTACTCCCTCTTAAATGAGATATGGGCAGCATTAAACTATGGGCTTAGAAATGGCATAACATTCTACTCAGGGCATGACCATCTCCAATAGGAGAGTCTAATGTGTAGGAAGGAACTGCAGATGCTGGTTTAAACCGAAGAACAAAAAGCTGGAGTAACTCTGGAGAGAAGGAATGGGTGACGTTTCGGATCGAGACCCTTCTTCAGAGTGTCTAATCACCTTCCTCACACACAAATCATTCCTGTGTTCTTCTTGGAAGTGTCCTTAATCTTAGAGTGCAAAGCCAATCCTTCTTACAATAATCCTCCTTACACACAGGGCAGCACAGTGGTGCAGCGGTAGAGTTGCTGCCTTACAGCGCCAGACACCCGGGTTCGAACCTGACTACTGCTGCTATCTGTACGAAGTTTCTACATTCTATCTGTGACCTGCATCGTTATTCTCCAGATGCTCTGGTTTCCGCTCACTTTCCAAAGTCTGTGCAGGTTTGTTGGTTAATTGACTTCTGCAACTCGTCTCTAGTGCGTAGGGTAGAATTGGTAAACGGATGGTCGTTGGTCGGCGTGGACACGGTGGGCCGAAGGCCCCGTTTGCACGCTGTATCTCTAAACTAGACTAACTATCAATTCCTCCACAAGTGCTGCCTGACCCGCTGAGTTACTCCAGCACTTCGTGTTTTGCTCAAGATTCCAGCATCTGCGGTTCCTGGGGTTTCTGCAATTCCTTGTGGTATTGGGCAGTGCAGTTGCCATAGCAACCTGTGAAGCATATAGATGGGATGCTTTCTATGGTGCATCTGTAGAAATTAGTAAGGGTCATTGGAGTCATGCCAAATGTCATAAGTTGCCACATTATCCTATCTGCTAGATATCCTAAATTATTCCAGTACATTTTGCCAAGCACTCTTTGACATTCCCAAGACAACACTGAATTTACCTAAATAATAGATTCAAATGTGTTCCTGACTGCTCATGTCTGATGAAATTGACTGTGGTTCCCTATTTTTCTCATCCCTGCCTCTCGATTAACAATCTAATATAGAAGTTAGACGGGAAATGTTCAGATGCTGAAGTGCATCTAATTCACGCACAGTAATAGGCAATTGTAGCGTTGGAAAGCACAATAAATTTCAAGAAGCGAGCAGGGGAAGTGCTTTATGTTACAATGTGGTCAGCATGTTGTTTCTGGAGAGGTAGATTGATCATTGATTTTAGCAGTTTTAGTTTAGTCTGCTGCTTACTTGCAGGTTGAGCAGAGGTGCGTCTAATGGAAGGTTAGCCAAGTGTATGAGGGGAAATGGGAAAGAGGGGGGTTTTGCTAATAGAATTAGATGAGGTAGAACAGGAGGGGAGGCACAGTGGTGCAGCGGTAGTGTTGCTGCCTTACAGTGCCTGGGACCCGGGTTTGATCTGACAATGGGTGCTATCCATACCTGGAGCACCCAGCCAAAATCCATGCAGTCACAGGGAGAACGTACAAACCTGTTTGTACAATGGATTTGCAGATTCAACCTGTGACCGCGTGGGTTTTCTCCGGGTCCTCAGATTTCCTCCCATGCTCTGAAGACGTACAGGTTTGTAGGCTAATTAGCTTGATAACATAGTCAATTTCCCCTTGTGTGTGTGTAGGATAGTGTTCCTGTGCGAGGGTACTCGCTGGTCAGCGTGGACTCGGTGGGCTGAAGGTCCTGTTTCCATGCTGTATCTCTAAAGTATAAAGTCTAATAATGAAAGGCCGTTTAGAGCGGATGTGGAAAGAATGTTTCCAGTAATAGCAGAGCCTAGAACAAGAGGGCACAGCCTAAGAGTAAATGGATGTATCTTTAGAATGGAGATGAGGAGAAATCTCTTCAGCCAGTTGGCGATGAATCTGTGGAATTCATTGCCACTCACGGCTGAGGAGGGCAAGACATGGCGCATTTTTAAGGCGGAGATTGATGGGTTCTTATAAGTGAGGGTGTCAAAGGATACAGGGAGAAGGCAGGAGAATGGGATTGAGAAGGATAAATAGATCGAATGGTGGAGTAGACTCAATGAGCCGAATGGCCGAATGTTGCTCCTATGTCTTATGGTCTTATGGAAGATGTGGTGGTATCTTGGAAGATTGGTTGGAAGGTGATAGGCTGTTTTATTATATTCTGCATAATTTAATCAAGCAAATATCACAGAAACGTTCTAAGTAAACTCAGTAATCTGCAGTGTATTTCTTTGTCAGTATTTATTGGCAACGCAATGCACAAGAGAGAGAGAGACGGGCATTTTGAGCCTAGTGTTAGAGGTGCCAATTAAATATTCTGCTCTGCGCCTGAGAGTTATTCTTCCCAGGTGAGTGCTGTTCCTTTACCATCCAGACATGAACCTTGCAGAACAGTGCATGACGAAACAGAAAATAAGCTACAGTGCAGAGTACATAAAGTGTGCACTCCTTGCATCCATGGCAGGGATAAGAATACAGAAGTTGTTGGATGAAATAAAATTCATCTTTTCAATTCTCTATCATTTTGGTAATGGCATACTTCAGTGATAATAATCAGAGCCAGCAAAGACTATCAATTCGATCACAACTGACCTAAAAATGATGTGAGGGAAATATTCAACAGTTGATAATTCAGGGAGCCTCAAAACTAAAATCATCTGGTTCCCTGATAGGTCTTAACTTATTTATTTACCACTTCCCAAAATACATTTTAGAGATACAGTATGGAAATAGGTCCTTCGGCCCACCGAGTCCACGTCGACTCTTCAGTTCATCGAGTCCATGCTGGCCATCGATCACCCGTTCACACTAGTTCTATGTTATCCCACTGACTTGTACACTGCCTACACACTAGGGGCAATTTACAGAGGCCAATTAACCTACAAACCCGCAGTGTTTTGGGATGTGGGGGCTACCCTGTTTTCTTTCTCTTTTTGCACCACTTGATCTGCCTGGGTAGCACACCAAACTATGTTTTTCCCCTGTATCTGTGTACACATGATAATAAACGTGATAATAAACATCTACCAAACCAACCTCCCTTCCATTGACTCCATTTACACCTCACGCTGCCTCGGCAAGGCCACCAACATAATCAAGGATGAGTCGCACCCTGGCCACTTTCTCCTCCCTCTCCCATCAGGCAAGAGGTACAGAAGTGTGAAAATGCACACCTCCAGATTCAGGGACAGTTTCTTCACAGCTGTTATCAGGCAACTGAACCATCCTACCAACTACAGGAGAACAGTCCTGAACTACTATCTACTTAATTGGAGACACTCAGTTTATCTTTGATCAGACCTTACTGGCTTTATCTTGCACTAAAGGTTATTCATATTATTCCCTTTATCATGCATCTGTGGATGGCTCGATTGTAATCATGTATTGTCTTTCCGCTGACTGATTAGGATGCAACAAAAGCTTTTCACTGTACCTCGGTGCACGTGACAATAAACTAAACTCAAATGACCTATTTCACTACTGATAGTTAGGGATGAGTTAGTGGATGTGGCATGAAGCGATCATATGATATCACATACACTGATGAGCCAAAACATTATGACCACCTGCCTAATATTCTGTTGGTCCTCCGTGTGCAGCCCCATACGCAGCAGGGTGCGATGCACTGTGTATTGTGACACATTCCTTCCATGACCACCATTAACATTTTCTGTGACTTGTGCCACAGTAGACATTCTGTCGGTTCGGACCAGACGGGATAGACTTCGTTGCCCTCGCGCATCGATGAGCCTTGGGCGCCCAACACCCTGTCGCTGGTTTGTGGTTTGTCCCTCCTCGGACCACTGTCAGTAGGTACTCACCACTGCTGACCGGGAGCACCCCACAAGCCTTGTCATTTCAGAGATGCTCTGACCCAGTCGTCTGGCCATAACAATTTGGCTCTTGTCAAAGTCGCTCAGGTCTTTACTCCTGCCCATTTCTCCTGCATCCAACACATCAACTTCAAGAACTGAATGTCCAATTGCTGCCTAATATATCCCAACTCTTGACAGGTGCCACTGTAACAAGATAATCAATGTTATTCACTTCGCCTGTCAGTGGTCCTAATGTTTTGACTGATCGGTGTATATTATTGTTTTACAACATTCGGGCTTACATGGTCATGGTACCATGTTGGCTGAGATGAAGGAATAGTGAAGGAACGGAAAACAGTGGATGTGAATATGAGTCCTTTTCTAATTGAGAGCCATTCATTAGGGAAGGTGCAGATAAAGACCACGTTATTGGGTTCAATTGATTTAAGTATCAAAGAGGGCGGCACAGTGGCATAGCAGGTAGAGCTGCTGCCTCTCAGCGCCAGAGACCAATGTTTGATCCTGATCTGGAGTGCTATCCGAGCGGCGTTTGCACGTTCTCCCTGTGACCGCGTGGGTTTTCTCCATGTGCTCCAGTTTCCTCCCACATCCCTAAGACGTGCGGGTTTGTAGATTAATCGGCCTCCATAAATTTCCCCTAATGTGTAGGGTGTGGATGAAAAGGTGGAACAACATGGACCTGGTGTGATTGATGATCGGAGTGGACCCAGTGGGCCGAAGGGCCTGTTTCCATGCTATATCTCCGAACTAAACAGACCTAAACTAAACTAATGCAGCAGGCTGCCTTATTGTAGAACTTACCGAAAACTAACTATTAAAGATAAAATTCCACCTCTAAAGCTCTGGTGAATAATCAGATGAAGAATAACATCAAGCTCCTTTGATGCTTTTTGCTGTTTAATCATTTGCTATACAGTTCATACAATTATAATATCTACCTACACTGCCAAAATCGGCTTGATCATTAATACAATGACTAATTCATGGAGATGAACATTAAACTGAAAATTTGGTTGCTTTTATTTTAGACAGCTTTATTTAGGAAATGCAAAACAAAAAGCAATTTTTTCCACCTGCAAGGACAGGGGTTGGTAGTATATTAAAAAAAATAATAAAATGAAATAATTATGGTATTAAATACTGGCATAATGCTGAAAATCTCAGCGTGCCCACATCATCCTGTGCACCACAGGTGGAGATGTGTTATAATGGTCTTCCACAGGAGTGTAATAAATCTGACATTGCATTTTCAGTAGGTGGGCATTTTATTTTTACGATAAATTTAATTTGGAAGAAATTCTCGAAATGCATCAGTTAGCAGGATCCATCAAGTGAGATTTAAACGTGCTTCATCGTTTATCACTGCCACTGCCGTTAAGTGTCATATTCCTTGGCAATGGAATTAATTCCCCCAGCAAATAAACAGAATCGCTGCCTTTCGCAAAGAAGGAGTTAATAGTCCAAATGCATGAATGGTGCCAGGAACAGCCCAGAGGATGGAAATGACTTCACATTAATTCAGACCTCTCCACTAATGCACTTTTTTATTCCATCTGGATATGATTACGTGCCTTTGGGCCTTTTCCTTGCATGTCTAGTCCCACGGTGTACTTGGCAAATGCTTTCTGTGACAGTGGCCTTGCTCTACAGTGGGGTTTATTTAATAATAGCTTAGAACGTATGTACCTTTCCCTGACTGGTCAGGCAAACATTTTACATTTTACCGTCTTCTGACCCCCAACGTTGAAAGAGCCAGCTCAATTGTAATACAGTCCACGGGAAATCACAGCTGGAGCCAGGCTTCGCACAGATGCATCCAACTTCACTCTGACTGTGAATCGTACATTAATGCAAAAGATGCAAATGAATAGTTGTCTTTTAGTTTTGTTTGGACATGCAGCAAATGGGTATGTATGGGTGATCGCTGGTCGGCGTGGGCGCAGTGGGCCAAAGGGCCTGTTTCCATGCTGTGTCTCTAAATTTAACTATTGAGTATAATTCATAACCCAGCGTTTCTCAACCGCGGTTCCCAGGAACCCTAGGGTTCCACGAGAGGTCGCTAGGGGTTCCGAGAGAAATTGTGATAAATAGACTAATCATATGTAGATGCGTTTTTGAGTCATGTTTGTGTTTCTCATTGTCAATAAAATTGAGAAAAACGCGAAGTTATTTTTTGCTTAAACCAGTTATCAGGAAAAATATGTTATGTTTGCCTTATGAATTTAAATTTTATGAAAGAGAAAGAAAGAGATTAATAAAGATATATAATAATTTTTATGTAGGGGTTCCCTGAGACATGAACATTATTTCAAGGGTTCCGCAAGGGTAAAAAGGTTGAGAAACGTTGTTATAACCTAACAAAATCTTACCAGTTAACAAAAGAGTTAAAATAGTGAGAGGGGTAATGTTTAAAGGAGATGTGTAGGGCAGGGTTTTACAGGGAGGGTGGTGAATACTTGGAACGCACTGCCGGGGGTGGTGGTGGAGGCAAATATGATCAGGCATTGAAGAGGCTTCTAAAGACACATACAGTAGTTATGCAGGGAATGGAGGCAGATGAGATATGAATGCCATGGCGTCATGTTCAGCTCAGTAATATTAGCCTAAAATCCTAGCACCAGGTTCAGGAACAGTTACTTTCCTACAACTAACAGGTTCCTGAAACAAATTTATGTTTCTGTATCTTGTCTGAATTTAGGTGACTGTGATGTTCCTGCAAGAATGGCTTTTATTATAAAAGGACCCAAAGTAACTCCACGGGTCAGGCAGCATCTCAGGAGAACATGGATAGGTGACATTTTGGATTGGGACCCTTCCGCAGATTATCCATCCTGTCCATGTTCTCCAGAGATGCTGCCTGGCCCGCTGAGTTACTCCAGCACTTTGTGTCCTTTTGTGTAAACCAGCATCTGCAGTTCCTGGCTTTTTCAAGGTTTTTGTCGTACCATCACCTCACTGTACTTGTGCATATGACAATAAACTCGACTTGTTTTGACTTGACCCAGATACAAGCACACATCTTCACATGAGAGCAATTTACAGTGGCCAAATAACCTACCGAGTGACATTAGTGAGAGGAGACCAAAGGACCCAGAGGACCCAGATGAAGCCAACACAATGTACAAACTCCACATAATCAGAAACAAACTCCACTCTGTCTGAAGAAGAGTTCCAAACCGAACATCACCTATTCCTTTTCTCCAGGGATGCTGTCTGACCCATTGAGTTACTCCAGCACTTTGTGTCTATATTCAGTGTAAACCAGCATCTGCAGTAACTTCCTACGCTTCATGTCTTCGGAAAGTGGGAGGAAACTGGAGCACCCGGAGGAAACGCACGTGGTCACAGAGAGAACGTGCAAACTCCACATAGACAGCACACAAGGTCAGGTTTGAACTTGGTCTCTGGCGCTGTGAGGTCAATCTTCCACACAGACAGAGCTCGGGCTGAACAATACAGAAACGCACACTGAATATTTGCATGACTGAGGTCCTCTATCAAGCTTCCCCCACTGCACAACTGCCTTCTGCCAAGAAAGGTTCATCAGGCACGATTTGCTAGCTAAGGGAGAGGCGGCATCTTTACTAACTCTGCCACAGCGCCACCCATAAGATGGAGGTAAATTCGCAAAGTAAAATATAAAGTAACTGTAGGTGCTGGTTTACACCAAAGATAGACACAAAGTGCTGGAGTAACTCAAAGGGTCAGGCAGCATCATTGAAGAACATGGAAAGGTGACGTTTTTGGTTGGCATCCAGTGACCCAGAGGGTCAGGCAGCATCAGTGGAGAACATGGATAGGTGACGTTTTGGGTCAGATTCTTCTTCAGATTTTGTGAATTCTACGTTCCACGTGGAACATGTTCCACAGTCCCTATTGATTGAAGCAGCCTATATGACGTTAATAAAGGCGATGAATAGTTTTTTGATGTTGCTCCCAGCACCTCTCAGGGAGTTAATGAGCTGCGAAAATCATGTCCACTGTTCCCCTGGGTGGACAGAATGCACAGTGATGAGGGATCAACCTTTCGACCACCGGATGGAAGAGTTCAAGGAGGTCTTGGTGATGACCTTCATTACAGCAAACAGCAGGAGGTGCTGTATACTTTGTCTGGTACCAGTGATTACAAAAAATAACAGGATCATTATCTACGTTTCTTAGACCATTTCACAGTTGACTGGAAATCTAAACAGAAACATCTTGGTGTAATTGAGCAGAAAATGATTCTCTGCAAACAAGCCTGCCTCTTGGAAATGAGTAACTTAAGACAAAAGCCATCTGCTGCAAATAACATAATATTACTTCACATTTTAAAGAAGAACGAGACACTTCCTGCATTATTCCCAAAAAGAAAAACAAAGGAGAAAGTCTCCTTTGTCCACAATTTCAAATATCCAATATTTCTTGTGCTTTCATGAAAATTATCTTTATTTCAACAAAATAAGTCGATTCATCCTTCTCTTCAGTACTCCTGGTTATTAAAGAGAGGATAGACACAAAGTGTTGCAGTAACTCAGCGGGACAGGCAGCATCTCTGGTGAGAAGGAATGGGTGACGTTTCAGGTCGAGACCCTTCTTCAGACTGATGTCAGGGGAATGGGCTGTACAGATATAGAATGGAGTCAGAGACAGTAAGACTGGTTGGAGAACTGGGAAGGGGGAGGAGATGGAATGAGAGGGAAAGCAAGGGCTACTTGGAGAGAAGGAATGGAATATTAAAGAGGGGACATCCATTGTAAATACCTTGCAAGCGTCAGTTTGGCACATGGAGTTTTTTACTTTGAACCCAGGATTCATCACATCTAAAATGTCTTCTTCAGAGAAGAGCCTTCAGATTAAGTACTATGCGACCTCTTTGTAATTTTCAAGAGGGGTTAACATCAAAGTTGATGTTTTTAATGCAGAAGAGTGAAATTACTAAAAGTGAATAATTATGATGATTTGTACTTTGCTTCGGTATGGCATAATCTACCGGCTAACGACGTCGCTTCCTCAGAAAACTTAAAACAAAATGCAAACTACAAAGAAATGCATCAACACAGCATCTTTTGGAGCAGCCCTCCCCACTCTTCTCCAAGCTCATTCCCAGCGCAGTGAAACAGAGACAGACAGGTTGAAGCAGAGTCATAGGCCCTTCATAGGCAACTGGCCCTTCATAGGCCCTTCATAGGCAACTGGCCCTTCATAGGCCCTTCATAGGCCCTTCATAGGCCCTTCATAGGCCCTTCATAGGCAACTGGCCCTTCATAGGCCCTTCATAGGCCCTTCATAGGCCCTTCATAGGCCCTTCATAGGCAACTGGCCCTTCAGCCCAACTTGTCCTTGCCGACTAAGAATGCCCCATCTACACAAGTCCCACCTGCCCCTACATGGCCCATATCCCTCTAAACCTTTCCTCTCCGTGTACCCGTCCAAACGTCTTTTAAATGTTGTGATAGTACCTTTCTCAACTACTTCCTCTGCAGCTCGTTTCATGTACTCACCATCCTCTGTGTCAATGTTGCCACCGTGTTCCTATTAAATCTTTCCCCCCTCACCTTAAACCTATGTCCTCAGCTTCTTGATTCCCCCACTCGGGCTAAAAGACTCTGTGCATCAACCCTATCAATTCCCCTCATCATCTTATAAACCTCTATGGGATCACACCTCAACCCCCCTGTGCCCTATGTTCCCGATGTTGGGGAGTCCAGAACCAGGGGCCACAGTTTAAGAATAAGGGGTAGGCCATTTAGAACTGAGATGAGGAAAAACTTTTTCACACAGAGAGTCTTGAATTTGTGGAACTCTCTGCCTCAGAAGGCAGTGAAGGCCGATTCACTGGATGCATTCAAAAGAGAGTTAGATAGAGCTCTTAGGACTAGTGGAATCAAGGGGTATGGGGAGAAGGCAGAAAATGGGGTACCGATTGTGGTTGATCAGCAATGATCATATTGAATGGCGGTGCTGGCTCGAAGGGGCAAATGGCCTACTCCTGCTCCTATTGTCTATGTATCTATGTATCTATGAATAAAGTCCTAGCCTGCCCGAGCTCTCTCTATAGCTCAAGCTCTCCAGTCTTGACACCCTCCCCGTAAATCTTCTCTGCACTTTTTCCAGCTTAACAACAGCCATCCATTAGCAGGGTGACAAAAACTGAACACAATACTGTAAAGGCGGACTCACCAACTTCTTGTACAAAGGCTTCAGAGCAATCTTACGTACTTCATTGCAATAAAGTGTAACAAAATGAAACAAGAAGCAGGGAAGCGTTTAACTCCCCGAGTACAGAGCGAATGGTCATCTGACCTGAAAGAGTCAGATTCTTTGTCTGTATTTGTGTGGCCATTCCACACAATGACCTATTTTACAGATGCAATTTTACAGTCAAAAATTGGCTGATTGCCCAATTAGCTAAATGACTCAGACCAGATGGTGTTTTGCACTCTCTCGGTTTCACCTCTTAGTCTTTGTCAGTCTAAGCAGTTAGACAATGAACAGTCATGCTCTGGTGAGACCCAAGGTCAGTGTCTTGATGCTGCGGTAATTACCAGGCCTATTTGGCCGTATCTATTGTCAGTGGCATTCGATGGATGACTGAAGACCTCATATTTAGAAGAATGAGGGGGGACCTCATTAAAAAATACAGAATAGTGAAAGGCTTGGATAGGATAGAGTGCATGTGGAGAGGATTTTTCCAGTAGTGGGAGAGTCTAGGACTAGAGGTCATAGCCTCAGAATTAAAGGACATTATTTCAGGAAGGAGATGAGGAGAAAAGTCTTTAGTCAGAGGGTGGTGAATCTGTGGAAGTCTATTGCCACAGAAGGCTGTGGAGGTCAAGTCAGGTAGATATCTTTAAGGCAGAGATAGATAAATTCTTAATTAGCACAGGTGTCAGAGGTTATGGGGAGAAGGTCGGAGAATGGGGAGAGAGATAGATCAGCCATGATTGATTGGAGGAATAGACTTGATGGGCCAAATGGCCTAATTCTACTCCTATCACCTATGACTTTACGACCTTATGACTGCCGGCATATGGCCATGTGAAGTAGGAGCAGGAGCAGAACTCTGGGCTCCCTGAATTCCCTCCATCATAGAGTCATAGAGCTGTACAACATAGAAGCAGGCATTTTGGCCCACCTTGTCCATGCCAACCAAGATGGCATTCTGGGTTAGTTCCATTTGCCTGCATTTGCCCTATAGCCCTCTAAAGCCTTCACATCCGTCTATCTGTTCAAATGTCTTTCAAAAGCCATCATTGTATCTGTTTCTGTAGCTTCCTCTGCAACTCATTCCAGATACGGACTACCCCCTGATTGAAAACGTCACCTCTGAGGGCTTATATCTCTCCCCTCTCACCTTAAGACATTCAATAACATCATTGCTGTGTAGGAAGGAACTGCAGATGCTGGTTTACACCAAAGATAGACACAAAAAGCTGGAGGGTCAGGCAGCATCTCTGGAGACGTTCCGGGTTGAGACCCTTCTTCGGATTCATCGCTGACCCAATTGTAACTCCAGCACTTTATTCTCACCCATCCTTGAGGATTTTGTACCCCCCAGTTATCTGCCTGTGCCTTAAAAACATTCAACAACCCTGCCCCCACCTCCCTTTGAGGAAAAATTGTTTGTAAAGATTCACAATCAACTGAGAGAGAGAAAAAGATCACCTCATCTCTGTCTTAAATGGAAGAGCCGTTATTCGAAAGCAGACGTCCCTAATTATGGATTTTTCCCCGAGGAAGCATTCTGTATGCATCTCTTGGTCAAGTACCCTTGGGATGTTATATGTTGTAACCAATAACCCTCTCACTCATCTAAATGGTAGCAGGTACAAGGTTAGTCTATCCGACCTGTCATTATAAGACATTGGCTGGTGAAATTAGTCGCACTGCCTGAAATTTCAGCAATACATATTTCTTTTCTAAAAACCATTTTTGATGCATCAAAGTGGAGAGGAGTCATTTCTTGGCTATGATATTTCTTGCAACGTTACATTTAAGCTTTTGGTTACATTATGTACATTAGAGCACACTGTAATTGTTCCCTTTAGATTTTAACCTCTGAAGGACTGTTGTGAAGTAGGTTATATATTCTTTGCAAGCCATCTCCCTGAAGATTTAGGAACCCAACATTGACATTTGGGGGAACAGTGAGTTCAGGAAGACCTTTGGTAAAGCGTAGAATGAATTTGACTAAGCAGATACTTATTGGACGTGCTAGGATAGATACGACAGGCCAAATGGCCACCTCCTTTGTCTCAGAATTCTACAGCAACATGGGCGCAGCAGTAGAGTTACTGCCTTACAGTACTGGATACCTGGGTTCAACCCTGACTGCGGGCGCCGTCTGTATGGAGTTTGCTCGTTCTCCCCATGACCACGTGGTTTTCTCCAGGTGCTTCGGTTTCCTCCCATATTCCAAAGACGTGCAGGTTTGCAGGTTAATTGGCTTCTGTAAATTGTCCCTGCTGTGTAGGATAGAACTAATGAGTGCTGATTGGTGTGGACTTGGTGGGCCAAAGCGCCTGTTTCCAAACTGTATCTCTAAACTAAACTACACTAACCTGAGTATAACAGCACTTCTTCAATGTGAATGAATCGAATTGAACATTATCACAAAGACACTATTAATGTCAGTTCACAATACTGCAGATCCATACTGACTGACTTGAATACTGTTTTAACTGTATTTATCTGCCTTAACAGCCTGCACAATTACAGAAGGATAAGGGTCTCTCTTTCCCATCTGTACCACTGATGATAGTTGGCTTTAAGTAGTGTCAAACTGTTTATTTTTGTATCTATTCAGTGAGATGGCTGATGATGCATTAACAAAAAGGCACCCTGAGGTGAGAGGAGATTGCTAAACTGAAGATAGTCAGCACAGCACAGTCTTGGTTATAATTTACAGCCTTTCATTGCCGAATATGAGCCGAATAAATATGAGCCGGATATGAGCCGAATAAATGTTTTACCTGCTCCAACTTTACAGGCACATTTGACATGACAACACAACTAACAAATGTGCAATGTTATCAGTTTCTCTAGGTAAACCAGAGCACGACAGTATAAAACCCAAAGTCCATGGTAGTGCATTGCTGAGGTACGGTTGTGGTTAGGGTTGTGCAGAGTGATTCAAGAATCGAATGTTTGACGGGAAGAAACAGTTCTTGAACATAAAGGTAACGGTTCTCAAGCTCCTGTACCTTCTCAATGGTAACAGTGAGGAGAGAGACACAAAAAGCTGGAGTAACTCAACGGGACAGGCAGCATCTTTGGAGAGAAGGAATGGGTGACGTTTCGGGTTGAGACCATTCTTCGTCTGACTACGGGTGCTGTCTGTGTGTACGTTCTCCCCATGACCTGCATGAGTTTTCCCCGGGCGCTCCGGTTTCCTCCCACACTCCAAAGACATACAGGTTTGTAGGCTAATTGGCTTCGGTAAAATTGTAAAATTGTCCCTAGTGTGTAGGATAGTGTTAGTATGTGGGGATCGCTGGTTAGCATGGACTCGGTGGTCTGAAGGGCCTGTTTCCGCACTGTATCTCTAAAATAAACTAAACTAAACTAAACTAAACTAAACTAAACTAAACTAAACTAAACTAAACTAAACTAAACTAAACTAAACTAAACTAAACTAAACTAAACTAAACTAAACTAAACTAAACTAAACTAAACTAAACTAAACCAAACTAAAATGGTGTGACGTTACTGGTCAGTATATTCTTCACCACCCCCCTGTAGAAATTAGACAGAGTATTTTGCGATACACCAAATCTCCTGAAACGTCTGAGGAAGTAGAGGTGGTGAAGATATCCTTTGTGTTTGCATTGATGTGCTGGGCCCAGGGCAGATCGTCAGAGCTGTTCATGCCCAGGAACATGAAGCTCATGATTCCCTCAGCCACCATCACGCCAGTGAAGACAGGGGCATTTAAACAAATAAAAATGCTGTTTTCAAATGCTTTGTAATAATACAGAAGTGAATGAATCTCACTGCATGTACAACTGCACAGGGCCTCCCTAGCGTGAAATCAGCAGAGCTAATCCAATTTCATGAAGTGCAGTTCATCTCTATTCTAGTGCCTCTCGTTACAGATGGATTACAGTTCAAAGATAGTTCTCAGCCTGAGACAAATGCTATTGGATTTTTTATGGGAGTAAATGTATTCTCCCTAAAGCTTCCTTTCCCTTTAACTTCATGTAAATCAAACTCTGTGTAAACTACTGAAACGTGCTAATACAGTGATGGATCCGTTGCAGTTCTGGCTGAAAATGGTGCCTCAGAGCTAATGTCTGGTGCCGCTCCATTGCAGCGGCAGTCTTTGCATTAAAATGTGTGAAAGGTAAATTGGTGCCAAATGGGAAATAATCTCCTCAGCCAAGCATCCCATTGAAGTGTCAAAGGAGTTATTTTTCATAAAGCACCATTTATTTTTGTCATCAATAGCAAGGCATGGACCAGCAGCTTCAACAGCTGCACAGGGAGATCCTCCCTATTATTGAAACAGATAAAAACCCAACAAGTGGCTTGAGAATAATAATCAAAACCAATGGTTTCCAACCACCGGGGGTGAAATAAGATGGTGTTACCACTCTCTGGCATGTCATAAAGTTTATTATGTGTCAAAATAATATTGCAGCAGAAGTCATTATTCTCTCTCTGACTGCATTTGTTGCAATCAGGTGCTTTAAGATGATCACGCCCCATCATAGCCAAGCTATGAAAGGATGTTTTCTGGAGCTGCCACCTGACTTCATTGAAGATATTCTCTGGAAGCACTTGGATCAACTACTAAAGGATTCCCCGGAATCATCTCAGCTGAACTATCTGGGGAACTCTGCTCTTATCAGTAGGAACTCAAACTGGGTGGATAATAATTCGGTTGAATTCAACTCGACAGCACCAATTCCTTTCCATGAGGTACTAGGGTACCCCCCTTTACAGATGGATCACAGACTAAAGAACAAGTCTTTCCCGAGTTTCCCTACTCTGAAATTTTAAATGGAATCACAACCTCTTCCTCTGAATGGTACTCCTACAGCCAGGAACTGCAGATGCTGGTTTACAAACAAAGACATTAAAGTGCTGGAGTGACAATCAGTCAGGCAGCATCCTTGTGGAACGGGAATAGGTGATATTTCGGGTTGGGATCTTTCTTCAGACTGATAGGTGACGTTTCGGGTTAGGACACTTCTACAGTCCGAAGAAGGGTCCCGAGCCGAAATGTCATCTAACCGTATTCTCCAGAGATGCTGCTGACTCACTGAGTTACTCCAGCACTTTGTGTCCTTCTATGAGGTAACCCGTATCTG
This sequence comes from Rhinoraja longicauda, assembly GCF_053455715.1. Taxonomy (NCBI): domain Eukaryota; kingdom Metazoa; phylum Chordata; class Chondrichthyes; order Rajiformes; family Arhynchobatidae; genus Rhinoraja; species Rhinoraja longicauda. Next base: position 26,560,701 of record NC_135972.1, on the reverse strand, counting down.
CAGTTGCTTCTTTCTACATGTAGATCTCTTCATGTGTTCAGTCTTGTCTTCAATGCGAGTCTTCAGTGTTCTTTGACAAGGAAATCCTGCTGTTATTGAAAAGGGGGAGTATGAAAGGATATATGGAAAAGTACGTGATACAGGTTCAGAGTTAACAACTCCAGTTTAAGATTTAGAACCGTGCAGGTATGAAGAAGAGTCTCAACCTGAAATGTCACCTATCCAGAGATACCTGACCTGCCGAGTTACTCCAGTACTTAGTGTTCTTTTATGTGTTAACCGACATCTACAGTTCCTTGTTCCCTCATGTGCACTGGTGCACTTTCAACTGCAATCCCTAAACTTGGAAATTCATAGCAGATGGCATGACAAGATTTCACAAGTAATGCACGGGGCTAATGATTTAAAAAACATGAAAATAATGTACTTTCCTCAAACTTCATTTACACTCTGAAGTGAAATGGCAGTGAGCTGCGTTGCTAGGTCTTAAAACTAATCTCTTCCCATATGTAACTTCAAAGGGTTTCACTTATGTCCACATGTGGTGAAAGGCCCAGATTCACTCCGATTTAGATCAAAGCAAACTCAACTGCATGTGAATGTTTTGTAGAACCCAATGCTGGCCTTTCACATGTTGGTGTGCAGTGTTGGTGCCAACATTCCCAATCTCCAACCACCAAACCTAAGACAATCAGTGGCCTGTGGCCAAAGGGAGACTCGTTTAATAAACTGGAGTGCCGCTGCACACTAGTCCCACAGCTGGGTGCAATAAGATTGGAGTGCACAATTCTAGATCACGCTGCATCCATCTCGATAATTGTGGGAGACCGTGAATAGGATTGATGGCACAACATGCATTATAATGGCACAGAAGAAGGCAATTCAGCCCACGATGTCCATGCTAGCAAAGGACATTATTATGATTAATTCCACTTCACAGCTAATAGCATTGTGAGGTTACAGCGCAGATCAAATACTCATCCGGATACTCTTTAAATAGGTTTCTGCATTCCCCGCACGTTCAGTTAGTGAGATCGAGAACTGCAATGTTCCCAACTTTCTCTTTCAGTAATTTCAGAGGTTCTGAGCCATAAAGAATGGACTATATTACTGGGGGGGCTTCTTGCATCTCATGAGGTCTTTGTTCAATTGAGGACCTCCCATATGCACCCATCTGCTGCCTGAAAAGCAAATAGAACCATTTTGTGCAAACAGAAGCACTTTGCAGTTCACTGGGGGAAAAACAAAATTTTGTGGACTATTTTGGTTGAAAGACGTATATGTTTTTGTGGAACACATTGTGGAATTCATTGCCAAAGATGGTCATGGAGGCCAAGTCAATGGATATTGTTATGGTGGAGATTGACAGATTCTTGATCAGTACGAGTGTCTGGGGAGTATGTGGAGAAGGCAGGAAAATGGGGTTTAGAGATGAAGGATAGATCAAACATGACTGAATGGCGGAGTAGACTTGATGGGCCGAATGGCCTAATTCTGCTCCTATAACTTGTGAACATATGAACTAAGAGTGTTCTATAATAGCAGCTACTGTATGTGGAAAACCAACTAAGTGGAAAACTGGGGTCAGTATCTTTCATTGTGTGGACTATTCTTTTAACCTTAACATAAGGATTGTGTAACTATTCTCTCTGAGACATCTTGACTAGGTCTCTCATAACTTTATACACCTCAACCAATTCTCCCCTCCGCCTCCTTGCCCCTAAAGAAATATCCCAACCTGCCTAATCAGTCCTCATAACAATAATTCTCCAAATTTGGCAACATCCTGTCAAATTTCCTCTAGACCCATTTGTAATACTGTCATATCACTCATGTGTATAGACAATAGACAATAGACAATAGGTGCAGGAGTAGGCCATTCGGCCCTTCGAGCTAGCACCGGCATTCAATGTGATCATGGCTGATCATTCTCAATCAGTACCCCGTATCTGCCTTCTCCCCATACCCCCCGACTCCGCTATCCTTAAGAGCTCTATCTAGCTCTCTCTTGAATGCATTCAGAGAATTGGCCTCCACTGCCTTCCGAGGCAGAATTCCACAGATACACAACTTTCTAACTGAAAAGGTTTTTCCTCATCTCCGTTCTAAATGGCCTACCTCTTATTCTTAAACTGTGGCCCCTGGTTCTGGACTCCCCCAACATTGGGAACATGTTTCCTGCCTCTAACGTGTACAAACCCCTTAATAATCTTATACGTTTCAATAAGATCCCCTCTCACCCTTCTAAATTCCAGTGTATACAAGCCTAGTCGCTCCAGTCTTTCAACATACGACAGACCTACCATTCCGGGAATTAACCTAGTAAACCTACGCTGCACGCCCTCAATAGCAAGAATAGCAAGTACTGACTAGAAGTCTAGGCAGTAATCTAACCAATATTTTATATAGTTTTAACATGAGCTCCCTACTTTCATATTCTATGCCTCAGCCAATAAGCCAAGTTACTTTTTTTAACTAATCCCAAGATATTGCAATTATGATGCGAGAATCATTTTTAAAAAAAATTGACAACATTTATGATTTTGGATATCTGAGCCACAATAGCAAGGCCAGTGTTTATTGTCCATCACTAGCTATGCTTAAACTGAGTCCCTTGCATGGCCATTTTAGCACCAGCTAATAAAGTATGAGAACGCATGAAAATTCTTACCCACACATTGCTTCAATGACAATGGGTGGCACGGTGGCACAGTGGTAGAGTTTCAGCCTTACAGACCAGAGACTCGGGTTCGTACCTGACCACGGGTGCTGACTGTACTGAGTTTTTACGTTCCTCCAGTGAACTGTGTGGGTTTTCTCCCGGTGCTCCGGTTTCCTCCCACTCTCCAAAGATGTACATGTTTGTAGGTTAATTGACCTGGTGTAAATGTAAAATTGTTCCTAGTGTGTATAGGGTAGTGTTAATGTGTGGGGATCGCTGGTCATTGCAAACTTGGTGGGCCAAAGGGCCTGATTCCACTGTATCTCTAAACTAAACTAAACTAAACTAAGCTAAACTAAACTAAACTAAACTAAACTAAACTAAACTAAACTAAACTAAACTAAACTAAACTAAACTAAACTAAACTAAACTAAACTAAACTAAACTAAACTAAACTAAACTAAAGTAAACAACAAAAAAACAGCAAACTCAACAATTTTATTTTAAAAAACACATCGTGCTAGAGTAATACAGTCTGAAAATGTTACTTATCCATGTTCTCCAGAGATGCTGCCTGACCCGCTGAGTTACTCTGGCACTTTGTGTCTTTTTTTGTAAACCACCATCTGCAGTTCCTTATATCAGGCATTGCATTGCTTACCAAACAAATATGTCTACTGTCAAACACAACAGACACTCAATCCCCCAATTGGATGTAATTAAATATTTCTTCTTTCTACGTTGTGGTAACAATTTCTCCAACATTTATTCTGATTGTTCTCTCATTCTCTGAAAGATTTATCGCACTTGTGAGTTGTAGGTCTTTCATAACCATAACAAGATGATGGAAAAGTGCCGTCTACAGTGAGGTTTGTATTGTATAGTCACAACACGGAAAGACAAACACAAGTGATCTTGTCATCACATAAGAAAGACTTCATACTGACTATGTTGATGCCATAATGACTATTATCCAATATTCTGATCATTCAATATAATCCTAGTGAAAAAAACTGTTTGCTTTGGCTAATGAGTATGGGTGATGAATTTCTGTTAAAATATTTAAAGAACAGTGATGTTTTAAAATAACTGGCCTTTATTACCATCACTGTTACATTATTTGAAAAGCGCAGTCATTTTTATTTTTTGTAAAACGTCAAGAATTTGTATCAGACCATGGAATCTGTGACTGTAATCTTGCATTTACCCACCCTAATTCTTTCATCAACCCTTCTATCAGAAGCACATTAAACAGAAATACTATCAAGTTACTCATCAAAGTGTCAAGATGAGAGGCAGCAGGATTGGAGTACTGAAGTATCTCAATAAAGGATAACTTCTTGATTCGTGTCATTGTCATATTGTAATAACAATGATTAATCTGCTGCGGTGAAATTGGTCAAAGAATAAATGTTGGTCGGACACCGCTCCTATTAGAATAGGAAAATAACTGTAGATGCTGGTACAAATCAAAGGTATTTATTCACAAAATGCTGGAGTAACTCAGCAGGTCAGTCAGCATCTCAGGTGAGAAGGAATGGGTGACGTTTCGAGTCGAGACCCTTCTTCAGACTGTATTCAGCTCGTATTAGAATAATGCGTTCTGTTCTGTTACATCTAACTTGGACTCGTCAGCCTGAGACGTAAGCTTAGAATCATTTTAAAATTTGAAATTAGTTGTAGTAGAATGCAGAGATTGTGTAGGAAGGAATTGCACATGCTGGTTTGCAACAAAGATAGACACAAAATGCTGGAGCGACTCAGCAGGACAGGCAGCATCTCTGGATAGAAGGGATGGATGATGTTTCGGGTCGAGAACCTCTTCAGACTGGAGTCTGAGGAAGGGTCTTGACCTGAAATGTCACCCATTCCTTCTGTCCAGAGATGCTGCCTGTCATGCAGAGATTGTAGAAGTCCTGTAGGTTCATAAGTCCGATAAGGAATGCAAATTCCTGTGTTGCGCTGGTCTGGCATATAAGTGATTTCAATTCCACGATAGTCCTAATAGCCTTAAAAGGCAGCACAGGGACACGTTTAGTAGAGCTCACAACGCCATCAATGTGTTCAAGCCTGATCTCAGGAGCTGTTTCTGTTGAGGTTGCATGTTCTCTCTTTCTTCCAAGTACTTCAGTTTCCTCCCATCGAAGATGGTAGAGCTGGTAGGTTAGGTTTGTTTAATTTAGTTTAGTTTAGTTTGGCTTAGTGTAGTTTATATATATATATATATATACATATACACTGATGAGCCAAAACATTATGACCTGATGAGCCAAAACATTATGACCACCTGCCTAATATGCTGTTGGTCCTCTGTGTGCAGTCCCGTACGCAGCAGGGTGCAATGCAATGTGTATTGTGACACATTCCCCCCGTGACCACCAATAAAATTTTGTGCCACAGTAGACCTGTCAGTTCGGACCAGGCGGGATAGCCTTCGTTGCCCTCGCCCTTCGATGAGCCTTGGGCGCCCAACACCCTGTCTCCGGGTTGTGGTTTGTCCCTCCGCAGACCAGTGTTGGTAGGTACTCACCACTGCTGACCGGGAGCACCCCACAAGCCTTGCCGTTAGATGCTCTGACCCAGTCGTCTGGCCATAACAATTTGGCCCTAGTCAAAGTCGCTCAGGTCTTTACTCCTGCCCATTTCTCCTGCATCCAACACATCAACGTCAAGAACTGACTGTTCAATTGCTGCCTAATATATCCCACCCCTTGACAGGTGCTATTGTGACAAGATAATCAATGTTATTCACTTCACCTGCCAGTGGTCATAATGTTTTGGCTCATCGGTGTGTGTATATATATATATATATTAATATATATATATATATATATATATATATACACACACACACATATGTATATATATATATATATGTGTATGTATATACATAAAATGTTCAGTGTGTATACACACATATATGTTTTGAAATATATGTGTGTGTATGTGTATATATATATATACTACATATACATGTGTGTATGTGTATATACACACTGAACATTTTTCTCATTTATTATATTGTTTACAGTGTACTATGTTTACATCTTCTGTTGTGCTGCTGCAAGTAAGAATTTATTTGTTCTATCTGGGACATATGACAATAAAACACTCTTGATTCTTGTCTCGACCCGGGTCTCTGGCGCTGTAAGGCAGCAACTCTACCACTGCATCACTGCGCCACCCCAAGAGCTCTTGGCAGTTTTATTTGATGCAGTAATTGTATGTTTCTAGCACTTCTGTATTTTCCCAGGAAATAAAATGTGAAATGAGAGAATCTCCAGGATTATTGTTACCATTTCAACAATGAGACACGCTTAAGGATTCCATGGAGTAAAGGTTTTGGAGAGGCACAGCTAATGGATCTGCTGTCCTATGGTCGAATTTATCAGGTATTTGATTTCAGCAACAAGTTATGTTTAAATAAAACTAAAGAAAAGTGTTAAAAATCTGAAATGGAAGCAGAAAATATTTGTGAAACTAGGCAGGTGAGTAGAGTTCTATTGAAAGATCATTGATCTGAAAGGTTAGTTGTATTTTATTCCCTGCAGGTACTGGCTGACCTGGTGAATATCCCCAGAATTTTCTGTTTTCTTTTGCCCCTTGTACAATGTTTTGAGCAAGCTTCAGGCTAATGTTAGGCAATGCGGCACTTTGCTGCACTGTTGCTTAACGCTGCATTTTCCAGAGCATGGCAGAGTGTAGTAACATTGCAACAGAGTTCCGCTGACCTGGTGAAAGATTCTGTTGGTGAGCCGTTCTTGTCAGGTCATTAATGTCTCCCCAGTCTGACATTGTCTTTCAGTGCTCAGAATATCCGGCAGTGCCCACTGTGACTGTGATCTGTGGAAGGTACCCAAGTGGGTCAGGAGCAACTTAAATCAACAATATGTCCGCCTCAGCAGCCCTATTGAACAAAGGGTTCAAGCCTTAAGGGTGGCACAGTGATGCAGCGGTAGAGTTGCTGCCGTACAGCGCCAGAGACCCGGGTTTGCTCATGACCACGGGCGTCTGTACGGAGTTTGCACGTTCTCACTGAGACCATGTGGGTTTTCTCCAGGTGCTCCTGTTTGCTCCCACACTCCAAAGACGTACAGGTTTGTAGATTAATTGGCTTCGGTAAAGTTGTAAGTTGCCCCGAGTGTGTTGGATAGTGCTAGTGTATGGGATGATCACTGGTCAGCACGGACTCAGTGGGCTGAAGAGCCTGTTTCTGCGCTGTATCTCAAAAGTAAAGTCAAAAGTTTAATCAGCGAATCCATTTCCTACCACCATGTATATTTTTATCCGCCATTACCTCCAAGCTGGGGAAACGCTTTGGAAGGACACAAAGTGCTGGATTAACTCAGCAGTTCAAGCAGCATCTCTGGAGAATATGGGTAGGTGACGTTTTGCATCATCTCATAACCGGTCCGAAGAAGGATCCCGACCTTAAACGTCACCTATCCAAGTTCTCCACAGATGCTGGCTGACCCGCTTGAGACTCCATTTAATAGATCTCAACATTACTTCACTCGCAGCTGTAACCTAAATAGAGCTGAAATGCATAGGAATTTGGATAATGAAGGGGAACATGTTAATATCTTAAATGATATCTGGCGAACATTGTGCATAAACTGACGCTATGCACTTTTATGGGATGATTTTAAAGCATGGACCGAATGGGCTTATTATATTCACTGGAATTTAGAGGGATGAGAGGGGATCTTATAGAAACATACAAAATTCTTAAGGGATTGGACTGGCTAGATGCAGGAAAAATGCTCCCAATGTTGGGGGAGTCCAGAACCAGGGCTCACAGTTTAAGAATAAAGGGGAGGCCATTTAGGACTGAGATGAGGAAAAACTTTTTCACCCCAAGAGTTGTGAATCTGTGGAATTCTCTGCCACAGAAGACACTGTATGTATTCAAGATAGACTTAGATATAGCTCTTAGGGCTAACAGAATCAAGGGATATGGGGAGAAGGCAGGAATGGGGTATTGATTCTGGATGATCAACCATGATCATATTGATTGGCAGTGCTGGCTCGAAGGGCTGAACGGCCTACTCCTGCACCTATTTTCTATGTTTCTATGTTTCTATGATTATTGGTGGAGACATTTGCCGCTGTTTTTTCGGTCATTTCCTCAACCGAGCAGACTTTACAAAAGCAATTTTTAACCTTCACTTTATGCAACCTTTTTTTCAACAAAACTATACGATTGTCTTCATCAGAAAGTTATTTTCCCACTTTTACAGGCTCACTTTCCCTTCCATGATTCCTGCTCCTTTCCCACTTTCCTTCCCGCTCCTCTCCTCTCAAAATTCTTCCACCCCCCCCCCCCCCCCCATATTCAATGTTCAATATTGAGCCATATTAAGCCCCATGTTCAATATTAAGCTGGAAAGAGTGCAGAGCAGATTTACGAGGACGTTGCCTGGACCTGAAGGACTGAGTTGTGGGGAGAGGTTGGGCAGGCTAGGACCTTATTCCTCAGAGTGTAGGACACCGAGGGATGATCTTTTAGAGGTGTATAAAATCATGAGGGGCATAGGCAGTTGTACATTCATAGTATGAATTCATCATAGGATGAATGGACAGTATCTTTTTTCCTTGGGTTGGGGAATCTAAGAACTAGAGGGCAGAGGTTTAAAGTGCAACAGCACACATCTAACTATGATTTACTTGCTGACTCTCCCTTGACTCTCAGTCTGAAGAAGGGTCTCGACCCAAAACGTCACCCATTCCTTCTCTTCAGAGATGCTGCCTGTCCCGCTGAGTTACTCCAGCATTCTGTGTCTATCTTCGGTGTAAACCAGCATCTGCAGTTCCTTCCTATATATCCTGTATGAAGTTAGTCTGGGCTCAAAGCAGAGACATCTAAACTTACAATTCCTCTCAACGCCACGCCACCCCACCACTGTGGTTTAATTCACTCATAGGATAATTGCACAATAGGTGATTTTTTAGTACCCCCACTTAAACATTCATTTAAAAAGGAACTGTGCAGTCATTCATTAACCTGTGTGAAAGATGAAAAGCTTAAATCCTGGTAGGAAATCAGTGATTATGTGAAGAATGAGTTTCCCAAACGACGTTAGACCGAGTCACAGCAGATTGTCTGAATCACTTTGTATCATTGTTGAGACGGCTATTATTGAGGAGCATTACAATTAGAATGCACCGTTATTTCAGACTACTGCCGATTATTGCAGTTCAAAAAGTGCAGAGGAAAGAGTAAGTATATATATTCAAGTTATACTAAGCTGTTATCCATCAACCTGCTGTGTTTCTGGGGATCAGGTCGTCTCCTATAGGTCTGGTCATTAGATTAAGGGATGGCATAAGTTAAATGGAGAAAATGGCAATGGGTAATTCTTTGAAAAGGACGTCTGCATCCAGGATAAGGTTAAAAATAGCTGGCAGACACACTGTGTGAAAAGGAGAATGGCGAGCTTTGAGATAGAGCATCAAAAAAGATACTGTCCATTCATCCTATGATCTTTAACTTGTTTAACCTTTCACTGTAATGGTTTCTGCCTAAGAGTCATTGCCGAATACAGGCATCCCTTCCAACCTCTGAGGGAGAATTAAAATGACACATGCTATCATCCAAAAGAATAGAAGGGAAGTTTTCCTCAGTGTCCCTTAGAGATACAGCACAGAAACATGCTCTTTGGCCCACCAAGTCCGCACTGGCCAGCGATCCCCGCTCATTAACGCTATCCTACACACACTAAGGACAATTGTTGCATTTATACCAAGCCAATTAACCTACAAACCTGTACGTCTTTGGAGTGTGGGAGGATAACGGTATGTAGGTTAATTGGCTGGGTAAATGTAAAAATTGTCCCTAGTGGGTGTAGGATAGTGTTAATGTACGGGGATCACTGGGCGGCACGGACTTGGAGGGCCGAAAAGGCCTGTTTCCGGCTGTAGATATATGATATGATATGATATGATATGATACTGAAGATCTCGGTGAAAACCCATGCAGTCACAGGGAGAACGTACAAACTCCGTACAGACAGCACCCATAGTCGGGATTGAACCTGGGTTTCTGGCGCTGTAAGTGCTGTAAGGCAGCAACTCTACCGCTGCACCACTGTGCCGCCCATTTGTTGAGCACTAACCAGTCAGCGGAAAGACAATACATGATTAAAAGGGGCGTGGCTGTGTTCTGCAGCTGCGGCTCACCGGCAGTCTCTCCGTTTTTTTTGTTTGTTTTTTTGTCATTGTCGTTGTTAAATGTACGTTTTGTTTTATTTTTAATTCTGTGTATGTAGGGGGGTGGCGGGGGGGTTGGGGGAATATCTGTGTGTCTTGTGCTTTTTAATGTCTACTGCCGGACCCTGACGTGAGAGGACGCTGGCGTTGTGTATTCGCTGCTTTTCCGTCAGGATAGTTTGTCTGTTTGTTTCTATGTTAATTGTTTTTGTAAAGCGCTTTGAGCATGTGATAAGGCGCTATATAAAATAAATGGATTATTATTATTATTATTATGATCACAATTGTGTCATCCACAGTGTACAGATACATGATACAGAGAATAACGTTTAGTGAAAGATAAAGTCTAGAAAAGTTCGATCAAAGGTGGTCCAACGACCTGCAGTGAGGTAGATAGTAGTTCAGGACTGCTCTAGTTATTGGTAGGATGGTTTAGTTACCTGATAACAGCTGGGAAGAAACTCTCCATAAATCTGGAGGAGTGCATTTTCACACTTCTATACATTTGCCCAAAGGGAGGGGGAGGAACAGGGAGTGGCCAGGGTATCGACTCATCCTTGATTATACTGGTGGCCTTGCCAAGGCAGCGTAAGGTGTAACTGGATTCAATGGAAGGGAGGTTGGTTTGTGTGATGGTCTGGGCTGTGTCCACAATTCTGTGCTCCATTGCACCAGATACTACAATTCAAAATGAATGGCATAGATCACAGTGCTGAAGTAACTCAGTGGGTCAGGCAGCATCTCTGGAGGACATGGATAGGTGACGTTTCATGTGAGGATCCTTCTGAAGAAGGGTTGCTGAGTTGCTCCAGCACTTCGAGTTCAACGCAGGATTCCAGCATCTGCATTTCCGTGTGTCTACATTCAAAATGGCTTCAGTGGCTGGGAGGCACAAAGGCAACTTAACCCCGTGAAAAGTGCTGCAGAAACAGAATTAATAACAATTAATAACAACGATGAGATTTGGCTGCTTTTGATGATGACCCAACTGGTATGGAAAAAAAGATGCAGCAGAAAAATAACAAACCACAATTGATTGTTCATCCACAGGCACGGTAAGAATGACTACAAGCTGCTGTCCTCAGTAACCTTGTTCACAGAACTTTTATGGGTTTCATGAAACTCAGAAGCTTCTGTAGCATCTTGTTTAGGCATTGGATTGTAATTGAGTGAGGTTAACTGTTTGCACATCAAAAAGTGGTCATACTCTTTGAATGGGCTTTGTGAGATGCAGGAACTTAACCATGCAGCCAAGGGTAATGTATTTACGCAAAAGCTGCATGATCTTTTCCAGCAGTCTCCTCCATCCAAAGCTGATTCCATCTTCACACTGTGAGATTTCAGGCAGCTTGTTTTCTAAATCCTTGCCGGGGCTATTAATATTTATTCTGCAGTCGGAGACTACGAGTTGCAGATCCTTCTGATTGCAAAGTTATTAATGTACACAGCCCCACAGTCAACCCGGCCCATCCCTTCCGGCCAGTAGCTACTTACCAAGCTGCATAGGAGTCCTTGAAATTAACGTGCGGTCATAGAAGAAAGCAGAAATCATCACTGTTCAAAGATTGTTCCATATCATCTCCATTGGTAGTCCATCACGGCACAGCCAACAGCATTAGTGTGCTCATTTATCTCAACAACACAGGATGCTATGTATGGAAACCTTCCTTTGTGAAGGAGAGGCTGCGAGAGAGACTCAATGGGCGAAATAGCTTCTAATCTTGTTTTAATGTGTCTCTTTGCTAGGCTGTTTCTGGAAAGAGAACTGTGCCTGAGCATTTTCTGCCTTCAGGTCTCAAGCTGTTAATTATACAAGAGGCAGCAAAAGTCAATATTTTGGGTTTACGCTTACAGAAATGAAATAGTTATAAATAAAAATGAAGAAAATATGTTATATTCCCATTTGTTAAGAGATTGAAGGATCATATCCTACAGGGAAACAATTATTGTTTGCTTGCTCTTGCCTCAAAGTGGGAATCTTTTTGTTATATTTGAGAGAGGCTGCAAAATCTTTGACATCACATATTGTAAAGGAAGAATATCCTTGTTCTGACAATTTTTGGCCCAATCCTCATTGACAGATGGAAGGAAAGATAAAATTAGCAATCACTTCTTAAGGGAGATATCTGAGGTGGCGGGGGTAGTAAGGTCAGGTGGATGCTCTTGGAATTTGGCTCGAAACATGCTCACGCTGATATTCGTTGTGTGAGATTTCAGAGTGCTGGTGCCAGTGATCCAGCTCCACCTAGAATAGAACATAAACGTAATGGCGAAGCACAGAGAGGGAACCTGTGCCTGTAAAGGGGCCTGTCCCACTTTAAGCGATTTTAAAGTGACTGCCGGCGACTAGGCTGTCGCCGACAGTTCGCCGGGGTGTCGCGGGCATGATGGTGAGGAGTCTTCCAACAGTGATGAAACAGTGATGAAACAAAATACAGAGCGGAGGTGCAGAACCTGGCGGACTGGTGCTCGGATAACAACCTGTCCCTAAATACCACCAAGACCAAGGAGCTGATCATCAACTTCCGTAGGTCACACAACGGGGAATACATCCCGATCTTTATCAACGGGGACAGTGTGGAGAGCGTGTCCAGCTTCAAGTTTCTGGGCACTCACATTTTGGAGGACCTAACATGGTCCAATAACACTGCTGCGCTGGTCAAGAAGGCACAGCAACGACTCTTCTACCTAAGAACACTGAAGAAGTCTGGTCTACCCCAACAGCTGCTGACGACCTTCTACCGCTGCACCATAGAGAGCATCCTAACACATGGCATCCCTGTGTGGTATCTCAGCTGCAGGGAGGCAGAGAGGAAAGCTCTTCAGCGGGTAGTCCATAGAGCTCGGAGGACCATCGGAACACAGCTACCAGCCTTGGAGGGCATCTACAACACACGATGCCTCAAAAAAGCCACCAGCATCCACAAAGACTCTTCACACCCCTGCAACAGTCTGTTCGAACTTCTACCATCGGGCAGACGATACAAGGCCTTCTACGCCAGCACCTCCAGACTCAGGAACAGCTTCATCCCCAGGGCCATAGCTGCTATGAACCGGTCCTGCTGAGTCGGATGGTCACATCACACAGTGAACCGGCACAGATCTACTTGCACTTTATTCTGTTTTAAAACTGTTACAATTTGTTTCATTGGGTTGTTTAGATTAATACTGACTAGCTAATTAAATTATTGCATCGTATGGGAGGTGCATTCCCAATCTCGTTGTACCCCTGTGCAATGACAATAAAGATATATTGTATTGTATATTGTATTGTATTGTATTGTAATTGGCTTGGTAAATGTAAAAAACTGTCCCTAGTAGGTGTAGGGGAGTGTTAATATGCGGGGATCACCGGTCGGTGCGGACCCGGTGGGCCGAAGGGCCTGTTTCCGCACTGTATCTCTAAAAACTAAAAAAAAAAATAGCCCTGTTAACTTCAAAGAGTGGCTAGGTTGTTTAATGGGAATCCGGTGGCATTTTATCAACAGAAGAAAGATGTTCAGAACTATGGCAACAAAGGTGGTATTCACAGCAGAGAAAAAAGCTGAGAATAAACCTTTGAGTTGGGTCTGCTATTGAACCGGTTTTCATGGCCAATACTTTCAGTTGGAGATATGCAATCAATTAACTTGCTTGCTGCTACAATTTTAGTGAATGTTTTATTTTTGGTAGAAAACTTTCAACGAGACATTTGGTGCCTTTTTAAATGCTGCAGATATTATTTGGAGGGGCCGAGGGGCATTAATAATTGAACCAGTTTATTGAGTAAAGAAATCAAGTAAGTTGGTTCCTCAGTGGCACAGCACAGAGGGCGAGCGAGGAGGGTTCAGTCACAATAAGGCAAGGCTATATGTCAGTGATTTGGTCTCGACTGGCATCTAAATATTATTTTACTCTGTTGAGGAAAAGGTCAGGTCGTGCACATGCTGAGAAAATGATACCTTTGGGATTCAACCTCTAACGGTATGTTTAAGATTTTAAAGCAACATTGAGCTGTCATAGAGTGATACAGTGTGGAAACAGGCCCTTCGGCCCAACTTGCCCACAACAACCAACATGCCCCATCTACACTAGTCCCACTTGCCTGTGTTTGGCTCATATCCCTCTAAACCTGTACTATCCATGTACCTGTCTAATTGTTTCTTAAATGTTCCGATAGTCCCAGCCTCAACTACCTCCTCTGGCAGCTCGTTCCATACATCCACTACATTTTGCATGTAAAAGTTACCCCTCAAGATTTCTATAAAATCTTTCCCCCTTCACCATAAATCTACATCCTCTGGTTCCCGTTTCCCCAATTCTGTGCAAGAAACTCTGCGTCCACCCGATCTATTCCTCTCATGATTTTATGAACCTCGATGAGATCACCCCTCATCCTCCTGTGCTCCAGGGAATAGAGTCCCAGCCTGCTCAACCTCTCCCTGTAGCTCAGACCCTCGAGTCCTGGCAACATCCTTGTAAATCTTCTCTGTACCCTTTCCAACTGAACAACATATTTCCTATAACATGGTGTCCACTGAACACAGTGCTCTAGATGCGGCTTTACCAATGTTTTATCGTGTCCCCTCCACTTCCCTCTGAACCATTCAGGAAAACACACCATTCTTCACCAAAGACTGTGTTTCCTTCTCGGCACTGCATTTGTTTTCTTCTCTCTATGTAAAGCTACGGAGCGCAATGGGAACTCATTTCAAACCAGAGATGCAATATAAATGCAAATCTCTGTTGCTAATGTGCCCCTTAACAAAAGAGAAACTTGTGCCACATTTATTCATACACAGTATTTGGGAATCTCTGCAAGTCCAGTGTTTATTGACCATCTTTATGGAAAATGTTTATGACCTGTCTTCTTGTCATCCATGGGGCTCCAGAGGGATTGTCACCTTGCAAAGGTGGAGGCGTTTGTATGTTCTATTGATCCAAAGGTCGATGCCATCTGGAGATCACACTCCTGGTAGAGCATCAATGGTGGTAAGGTCAAGCAAGATGTTCCAGATAAAGAACAACCCAAAAGGTTCCCAGCGATTACTTTAGTTTAAGTTAGTTTAGTTTAGTTTACAGACTGCACCCATAATCGGGATGGAACCCGGGTCTCTGACGCTGTAAGGCAGCAACTCTGCCACAGCGCTGTAGAGTCACCCCCGTGCCGGTCCTAACCCAAAATGTCATCGGTCCGTTTCCTTCCAGAAAGTGCCTGTCCCATTGAGTTCCTCAAGTTTGTCTTTTACTCAATGTTCTCCATTATACTTAAATATTTAGACATCAGAGATACAGCACAGAAACAGGCCCTTCGGTCCATCGAGACCGCGCCGACCAGTGATCACCCTGTCTGCTAGCCCTATCCTACACACCAGGAACAATTGAGAATTTTACCAAAGCCAATTAACCTACAAACCTGTACGTCTTTGGAGTGTAGGAGGAAGCTGGAGCACCCAGAGATACCCAAGTGGTCACAGGGAGAAAGTACAAACTCCATACAGAACGTACAACACCCATCGTCAGGATTGAACCTAGGTCTCTGGCGCTGGAAGGCAGCAACTCTATCGCTGTGCCACCATGCCGCCCACATTCTATGGACCATGGAAAGTTTCTGAGGTGCCTACTATGAGCATGCAAGCTGCCGAGTCGGGTATCCCAAGGGCAACAGAAAGCCCCTTTAAATAGGGAAACTGAGCCAGCAAATTAACCCAGTGTGTCCCTCGCCCCCCAGCACTGTTCCACAACACACCTGTGGTTCAGGCAGAAATATAAGATGCATGACTTTTGACGCCGTAAGGCATACAGTTTGATACCAGGGAAAGGTGCATTATACTGATGGAACACAAGCAACTGCAGATGCTGCAATCTTCAGCAAAACACAAAGTGCTGGAGTAACTCAACGGGTCAGGCAGCCTCTGTGCAGGGAAGAGACAGGCAACATTTCGGTTTGGGACCCTTCTTCAAACCGATTCCCTTCAGCCTGAAGACGGGTCGATTTGCCCGCCCATTCCCTCCACAGAAGCTGCCTGACCAGCTGAGTTCCTCCAGCACCTTGTGCTTTATGTTATGCTATTGTGGTTAGTGTCTATGCTATTGTGGCTGCCGTGCAAAACTGCTACTGCACTTCCTAGATTAGGTAGTTCATGGTGGCACTTAATCAAGAAAATCAGAATATCACAGTGAGATCACGTGTAAGTGTCCGGCTCACAGTTTGCACTGAAACAGAACAGTCACCCAAGTACTGTAAGAAAATAACTGCAGATGCTGGTACAAATCAAAGGTATTTATTCACAAAATGCTGGAGTAACTCAGCAGGTCAGGCAGCATCTCAGGAGAGAAGGAATGGGTGACGTTTCGGGTCGAGACCCTTCTTCAGACTGATGAAGGGTCTCGACCCAAAACGTCACCCATTCCTTCTCTCCTGAGATGCTGCCTGATCTGCTGAGTTACTCCAGCATTTTGTGAATAGTCACGCAAGTACTATCTTCACCAAGGAATGAATTCCTTCTGTATTTCCCTGCAAATGATCAAATGGCTGCAGTTCAAACAAGCAACTCATCTGCAGCTAACATGCGTGGAGGGATCAACAAGGCAGAACCATCAGTCCAACTAATGAAGCAATTAACTGTTGCAAAGCAGAATCTTGGTATCATTAATAATGTACAATTAAACTCTGTTTATAAATCCTGTTACTACAATACATTACAGCACAGGAAAGTTTGATTGGAACTATACTTGCCTGTAATAGAACAGGCTGTCCCAGTTTATATCATGCCAGAAACAAATAGGGATTTTGCAGCAATTTGTGCTCATTAGCAGTCTACCTGCATTCTGGCTTCAGTTGCAATGTGGCTGTTACCAATGCATCTGGCGGGGAGAAAAAATGTGACATCCAAAGCGTTCAAGATCCAGAGCCCTCTTGCTGGAAAGGTGCTGGAAACAAATTGTAATGGTTTTAAAAGGGAGCTGGACAGATACTTCAACTAAAAACGGAAAACCCGAGCAGGATTGGGATTGAATGGAGCTGTGCTCAAAATAAAGCAACAAGGAAATGCAGATGGAATAAGGGAATAGGTTCGGGTAGTCGCACCGAGACACTTGCCCAGAGCTGGGGAATCGAGAACCAGAGGACATAGGTTTAAGTGAGAGGGGAAAGCTTTAATAGGAACCTGAGGGGTAGCTTTTTCACACAAAGGGTGGTGGGTATATGGAACGAGCAGCCGTAGGATGTAGCTGAGGCAGGTACTATAGCAACGTTTAAATTTTTTTTTAAATGGGTACATGGATGAGACAGGTTTAGAGGGTTATGGGCCAAATGCAGGCAGGTGGGATTAGTGTAGATGGGACATGTTGGTTGGTGTGGGCAAGTTTGGCTGAAAGACCTGTTTCCACACTATATGACTCGATGGTGGTTTAGAAAAAAAGGCAAAGTGCTGGAGTAACTCAGCGGGCCAAGCAGCATCTCTGGGTAACATGAATAGATGACGTTTCAGGTCAGGATTCTTCAGACTTTTTCAGGCCACCGCAAGCAGTCTGAAGAAGGGTCCCGATTCGAAACGTCGCCTATCCATGTTCTCCAAAATGCTGCCTGACCCGCTGAGTTACTCCAGCACTATTTTCAAAGTAATCGTGCAGAAACTGGTTGATTAGGTTTCCTCTGTAATTTGTGTGTATTTATGATTCTGTAAAATAGCTTTGTTTTAGTTTAGAAATACAGCATGGAGGCAGGCCCTTCGGCCCATCAAGCCCACGCTGACTAACGATCACCCATCCATACACTGGTTCTATCCTACACACTAGGGACAATTTACAGAAGTCAATTAACCTACAAACATGAATGTCTTTGGAATGTGGGAGGAAACCGGAGCACCCGGAGGAAACCAATGTGGTCACAGGGAGAATGTGCAAATTCCGTACAGACAGCACCCATAGTCAGGATCGAACTCGGGTCTCTGGCACTGTAAGACTGCAACTCTCCCGCTTCGCCACTGTGCCTCCTGTGAAACTGGTTAGTTAAAAGATTATCATTGGATAGATGAATGCCCTCAGAAATAGGTTCTGTTGTAACTGCATGTATTTGGATAATGGGGTTAATACTAATGTGATGGAAATTCATCAGAAAATATCCCCTCTCCCCCTGTGGCACTGACCACTAGAGGTCAGTGTTGCTCTGTAACTCAGCTGCTATGAGCCAGGCTTCTGAATGAAACACTTTCCATTTTTGATCAAAGGTATAAAAGCTTTTGGAACATAAAATCCATAAAGAGTTCAAATGCTGAATCCAAACCTAAAAGAAGCAGGAACCTTTTAGGATATATATTTAATTTTAATCATAAAAATCGTTTGCTTCAAAGAACGACATGGCAATCCTTATTTTCATCAAATGTTCCCATGTGCCTTTCCAAAGGAACAGATTTTGTGTTGTGGTTGTGTTTCCATAATTTCCTCTTGCTTTACTCGAGCGGTCGTTACCAAAAATGATTTATGGCAAGTTATACATCCTTAGGAATACCGAACTTCATCCTAAGCCATGTGTTTTGACATATGGACTTCATGAAATATTCACCCTGTGCCAGTCCACAGATACTGCCTGACCTGCTGAGTAGTTCCAATCTTTTCTGTTTTTACTTCAGATTTTCAGCATCTGCGGTTAATTCCCGGAATGGCGGGACTGTCGTATGTTGAAAGGCTGGAGCGATTGGGCTTGTATACACTGGAATTTAGAAGGATGAGCGGGGATCTTATTGAAACATATAAGATAATTAGGGGATTGGACACATTAGAGGCAGGAAACATGTTCCCAATGTTGGGGGAGTCCAGAACAAGGGGCCACAGTTTAAGAATAAGGAGTAGGCCATTTAGAACGGAGATGAGGAATAACTTTTTCAGTCAGAGAGTGGTGAAGGTGTGGAATTCTCTGCCTCAGAAGGCAGTGGAGGCCAGTTCGTTGGATGCTTTCAAGAGAGAGCTGGATAGAGCTCTTAAGGATAGCGGAGTGAGGGGGTATGGGGAGAAGGCAGGAACGGGGTACTGATTGAGAGTGATCAGCCATGATCGCATTGAATGGTGGTGCTGGCTCGAAGGGCTGAATGGCCTACTCCTGCACCTATTGTCTATTGTCTATTGTCTATTGTCTTTAATTTAATGTTCACTTGGTGTCCATGTATCTAACCTTCCTTATGAGGACATGTCACCGATATTCCCTCTGCCTCCACACACCCCACTAAGGCTGGGCATGTTCAATGGTCCAATGGTACTTCAGTTGTCACATATACCGAGGTACAGTGAAATTCATTTTTGTACACAGTTCCGTACAAGTATCACTTAGATACATTTTAGATAAGCATCTCAGATACAGTACAAATATATAGCAGTAGTACACTGATTACAGTGAACAGTCACCAGTTTGGCACCATTTTCAAGTCCCAGTTTGTAAGTGCAGGGTTCTTGAACTGACCATGAAGGCCCATTGTCCTGGTGGCATTGCAAGGTCAGCCTGGCCAAGCGTAGCGATTGGTATCCCCCACCACTGCAGGCCACGTTCGGTCCACATGCTCGGCCTCTTGGAGCAGGGACCGGTCCAGCTGAGCCCCAGGCTGTTGCAGGGCCTCCAGCAGCCCACTCCATCATCGAGGCCACGCACTGCCGGTCTGCTTACCGGCCCACCATCCTGATCACTCTGGGTGGGTGAGCTGGGCTTTCCAAGTGGGTCCTCCAGTCTTCTCAGTTACCACCTCACAAAAGTCAGTCAGGTTTGTGAGTAGAATTGAAGCAATACTTGTCTCATGACTGACTAACTGTATCTCCATTAACAGGGCAGGCAGATGAAAGTTAAGGAGAGTTTATGGCTTGCAAATCCAGAAATGGACTGTAAAGGTAGCATCAAGCAAAGAGGATGGTGTGATAGAGAGAGAGGAAGACGTATTTGACACCCTGTGGTTTATCTGATTGTCCAGAGGGCTATAAAGTTTACAAAACTGTCATAAGACAAAGCCTCCAAGTCTGGAGTTCTGTAATAGAATCTTTAAAAATCCAACAGTCAAAAAAAATACCGAGTCTGTTAAAAGCCCCTGGAAGGACTTGTTTGTTTACATCATGTATTTTATGACAAAATGTGGTTAGTTTAGTTAGAAGAGAGATCAGGTGCTGGGAAGTCTTAAATATGTATTCCTGGAATCGTGAAATGCACGAGAAAGTGAGTTAAATTTTCACATCCAATATATACAGGGGAAATTATGAGACAGGATATCTACTAACTGCTCTCAAGTGAGAGTCTACTTGGTGAAGAAAATAACTTTTAGACTTTAGACTTTAAACTTTAGAGATACAACACAGAAACAGGCCCTTCAGCCTGCCAAATCCGCTCCAACCAGCCATCATCCCGTACACCAGCACTATCCTGCACACTAGGGACAATTTAACAGCTTACAGAAGCCAATTAACCTACAAACCTGCACATCTTTGATGGGTGGGAGGAAACCAGAGCATCTGGAGAAAACCCACGTGGTCACAGGGAGAACGTACAAACTCCGTATAGATCTAGCGCTGTAAGGCAGCAACTCTACCGCTGCACCACTGTGCTTAAAATAAGTCAGGAACAAAGTGAGGATGCACTTTTCCACATTAAAAAAAATGTAGAATTGAACTAAGATGTAACTTAATGGTAGTGCAGAATTAAAGAGCTGAAAGATCTAACCTCAAGGTCGGCACAGTGGCACAGCTGGTAGAACAGCTGTCTCACAACGTCAGAAACACAGGTTTGATGACTATCTGGAATGCTATTTGTGTGGAGTTTGCACGGCCTCCTTGTGACTGTGTGGGTTTCCTCCAGTGTCCTCCCACATCCCAAAGACGTGCGGATTTGTAGGTTAATTGGCTTCTGAAAATTCCCCCTAATGTGTAGGGAGTGGATGAGAAAGTGGGATAACATAGAACTAGTGTGAATGGGTGATCGATGGCCAGCATGGACTCGATGAACTGAAGGACCTGTTTCCATGCTGTATCTTTAAACATAAACTAAACAAAATTATTCCCATATTCTTAAGCAATGGTATGCAAGACTCAGCCCTGTAATTGTACAGTACTTGGTGTAATAAAACACCATTTACCTGTGAGGGCATTGTTTAGATGAGTAGTAGTTTTACGTTGGAAATGGATGTGCCAAATAAACAAAAATTCCCAGATTCTTCAACTTAAAGTAGCCGAAGACCCTTCCAAAAAACATGTCCAGTGAGTCAAATTAAATTTGAATTTGTTTCAGGAAAAAAATACCTCACACCAACTTTTTCCTTTGGCAGCGTTTCAAAAGGGAGAAGGCATCTCAGGTGCAAGGAAGAGAATGACCAAGATCAAAATGGTGATATGCTGCACAGTCTTTCCGAGCCTTACTACACCTGCATTATGATCTGCCCCTTATGTGCCCTGAATTACAAATGTGTATTGCAACAACACTAGAGAGACTTACAACCTGTACCATCACTGGCATTTCTCTTGTGATGTTACGTGGCTTCGAAAAAGGATTTCCGTGAATTAAGCCCAAAACAAAATTTGTTTGCAGAGAAAATCAAAGGCTGCAGGTTTTGTATGAGAACTGCCGTTAAATGCAAGCGTTATTTGTTGGATAATTGAAAGATTGATGACACCACTCACGTTTCAGATCGGGGACCAGTGTTATCAGCTAACGGCTGATGAAAAGGATCTTTAAACTGGGTTTGTGTAGGAAAGAACTGCAGATGCTGGATGAAAGTCTTCGATCTAAGCTAGTTTTTACAACAGGGAAGGGTGCGGGCAGGAGTAGGAATCTTACATTGACCTCAAGGTTGGGGGCTGATTCAGGCTGCCCAGCACGTAATTGCTGGGAGATGGTTTCTGCCGCCACGCCTGTCAAGGATAGTTTCAAAGATTGTTGTTGAATGATCTGCTGATGCTGTTAAGGATTAAAGGAATGAAATGATAGAACACGGTGGAGGAAATGAATGAAAGAGGAAGTAAAGGAGAGAGCAAGACTATAAGAAATAATCAAATTGATCAAATCGAGACTTAAATTATTTGATGAATTTTATTCTTCTGACATCCTCAAAAACAAATGGATTTGCCGAACACAATTTGCCCTTCACAAGAAAAAAGGCACTAAGTGCTGGAGTAATTTAACAGGCCAGGCAGCATCTCCGGAGGACATGGATTGATGACTTTTCGGATCGGGACCCTTCTTCAGACTGATTGTAGTGGGGAGAACTACAACAGTCTGCCTGAAGAAGGGTCCCGACCTGAAACATCACCTATCCATGTTCTCCAAGAGACACTACCTGACCAATTGAGTTGCACTAGCACTTTGTGTATTTTTTTGCAGTTCCTTGCGTCTACATTTCCCGTAGAGAGGCATGGTGGTGCAGCGGTAGAGTTGCTGCCTTACAGCACCAGAGACCCGCGTGTGATCCTGACTACTGGTGCTGTCTGTACAGAGTTTGTACGTTCTCCCTGTGACCACGTGGGCTTTTTCTGGGTGCTCCGATTTCCTCCCACATTCCAAAGCCGTACAGGTTTTTAGGTTAATTGATAAACTGGCCCTAGTGTGTAGGATCAAGTTAGGGTAGGATCACTGATCAGCAAGGACTCGATGGGCCGAAGGGCTTGTTTGCATGCTGTACCTCTAAACTAAACTAAATTATGCTAAATGTTCTCCACCAAAAACCTTTGTCTATTCACATTGTGTTCTTCCTAGTTATCTTGTCCTTAATGGTGGCTTCCAACATATTTTCTACCATTGATTTTCCACTTTTCTTCCTCCTTTCTTCTTGGTAGAGCAGGATTAATTTTACAACCAAATTTTTTTTGCAAGCCCCCCAAGGTCCCCCTTCGTACTCGACAGCCTCCTGCCGTCACTGGTAAAGACGGCATTTATTGCCCATTCCTAAATGGCCTTTGGGGGGTGGTGGCGAACTGCTGCCCTAAGCCACTGTGGTCCTTATGTTGGGGACATTGTCAAGTGGTGAGGAAGCAAGGCCCAACAGCATCGAAGGATCAGCAAAATATTTCCAAGCCAAGGTGCTGCATTATCTGAATGGGCATTGGAAGAAGTCAGGGATACCCATGTTCCTACTGATCTGTAGACTGGACTGGTGCTGGAGAAGGAGCCCTGGTGAATTGAGGCTGTGTGCTTACAGATAATGCAGCCACCGTGAGCTTTGCTGGAGGGAAGGAACATTTCGAACAAGAGGGAAGTTGGATGAACAGTGGTTTTAGAACAACGCCTTACGCTCGATCAAAGCTCAAAGTGCTGGGGGAACGCAGTGGGTCGGCCGGCATCTGTGGAGAGAATGGACAGCAGCACTTCTGTGTGAAAAAGTTTTCCCTCGGGTTCCAATTAAATCCTTCCCCTTTTAATTTAAACCTATGCCGTCTGGTTCTTGACACCCCTACTCCGTACAAAGCACACACCACAGCACAGAAACAGATCCTTCGGCCCACAGTATCTGTGCCAAAAAACGATGCAAGGTAAATGAATCTTCTCTACTTGCATGTGATCTGTAGCTCTCCATTCCTGGCATATGTACGCTCCTATCTGAAAGTTTCTTAAGTGCCACTATCGTATCTGCCTCCACCATCCCCCCCCTGGAAGTGTGTTCCAGGCACCCACCACAACCGGTGTACAACATTTGCCCAGCGCATCTCCTTTACGCTCCAATGAATACGGAGTCTCAAAAGTCCCAAAATTGGTGCTTACCAGTCATTCCGGCTGTTCTCCTGCAATGAACTTCTCACATATTTCAAGAGGAGCATGAAATCTCCCTGCAGCTTTCCAGCAGAAATCCAGGTGCTGAACCCGCACTGGGTTTGATCTCCGAAGATAGACACAAAAAGATGGAATGACTCACCAGGTCAGACAGCATCTCTGGAGAAAAGGAATAGGTGATGTTTGGGGGCGAGACCCATCTTCTGAGAGTCAGGGGGAAGGGAAAGGAAAGATATAGACTGTGGTATAGAGAGATATAGAACAAATTAATGAAAGACATGCCAAAAAGTAACGATGCCACTGGTAGCTGTTTGCTAGGTGAGAATAAGTACAGACAATGAGACTCAACAAAACGACTTTGAAGCTGGTATGACTTGGGTGGGGGAGGGATGGAGAGAGAGGGGGAATGCATCCACAAAGGTTCACTGACTTCATTTGTTTCAACAAGGTAGACCAACTCCAGGAGAGGCAGATCCAGGCCTTAAATGGAGAAAACAAAAGCTTTTAATTGTACATTTGTTTTGCTTTAAATTAAAATAAATAGATTAGAATTGATTGTTTTTTTAATATTTTCAAAACGTTTATAATACATTTGGACAGGTACCTGGATAGAAAAGGCTTAGAGGGATATGGGTCAAACAGAGTCAAGTGGGACTAGTGTAGATGGGGCACCTTGGTCAGCATGGGCCAGTTGTGCAGAAGGGCCTGTTTCCATGCAGTATCTCTAAACTAAGCTAAACCCAGGGGTAGTGAATCTTTCACATTTTCAACCTAAGAGAGCTAAAGAGGTTTAATTTTGTTGTATCTCTAAGTACAATGACAATAAAGGCTTTGATAAATAAATAAATAAATAAATACATTTCTGAGATAGACACTGAATGCTGGAGTAACTCAGTGGGTCAGGCAGCATCTCTGGAGAAAAGGAAAAGGTGACGTTTCAGGCCGAGACCCTTCTTCAGGCTGAGAGTCAGGGGACAGGGAAACTGGAGGTATGGAAAAGTACAAAGAAGAAAAGAATGAAAGTTATGTCTTTTCAAATAGAGATTGGCAGAGTTTTAGATGTTGAGAACTCAAATGTTTAGTACAGGAAAGTGATGCTGAGGTAATAGACCACTCTTGATCTTACTGAATAGAGGAGCAGACATGAAAAGCTGGATGGTCCATTCTTGCTTGTTTTCCTTATGTTCTTGAGTTCTTATGAAGCGTCCAAGCAAAATGATGTTCATTCAAAGGCCTATACTGTTTGTGATTTGCAAATGAATTCCAAATAACAACAGTAGAAACAAAGAAGTGCAGATGCTGGTTTATACCAAAGATAGACACAAAGCCTGATGCTGCCTGACCCGCTGAGTGACTCCAGCACTTTGTGCCTATCCCAATAAAAACAGATGGGGACAAAATTAATGCTAATCATCAAAACTAAATAAATGAAAAAGAATAATGGCACAAAGTTATTGCTATTGAGGGGGTGCAGCGTAGGTTCACTAGGTTAATTCCCGGAATGGCGGGACTGTCGTATGTTGAAAGGCTGGAGCAATTAGGCTTGTATACACTGGAATTTAGAAGGATGAGCGGGGATCTTAATGAAACATATAAGATAATTAGGGGATTGGACACATTAGAGGCAGGAAACATGTTCCCAATGTTGGGGGAGTCCAGAACAAGGGGTCACCGTTTAAGAATAAGGGGTAGGCCATTTAGAACGGAGATGAGGAAGAACTTTTTCAGTCAGAGAGTGGTGAAGGTGTGGAATTCTCTGCCTCAGAAGGCAGTGGAGGCCAGTTCGTTGGATGCTTTCAAGAGAGAGCTGGATAGAGCTCTTAAGGATAGCGGAGTGAGGGGGTATGGGGAGAAGGCAGGAACGGGGTACTGATTGAGAGTGATCAGCCATGATCGCATTGAATGGCGGTGCTGGCTCGAAGGGCTGAATGGCCTACTCCTGCACCTATTGTCTATTGTCTAAAGTGCTGGAGTAACAGTGGGTCAGGCAGCATCTCTGGATAACATGGATAGTTTAGTTAGTTTAGTTTGGTTTAGTTTAGCATAGAGTCATGTGTACTGAGATACAGTGAAAAGCTTTTTGTTGTCTGCTCTCCAGTCAACAAACATACCGTACATGATGACAGTCAAGCCTTCCACAGTGTACAGGTACAGGATAAAGTGATATGCGACGTTTTGGGTCAGGACCAAATAAAGTCCACCTCTTAAACACATTTGGTCCTACTCCTGGGATCTAACCTACAGGTCAGCATCACAACTTGTAACACTGCCTCCTTTACCTTTTTGCCTCATTACGTCAGTGCTGAGGGAAAAGAAATACTAAAGCTGAAAGATACGCCAGTTTGAAATAAACATCGTGTAAGAAAGGTCTTGACCTGAAATGTCACCCATTCCTCTGCTCCAGAGATGCTGCCTGTCCCGCTGAGTGACTCCAGCTTTTTGTGTCTCTCTTTGAAATGAACTTCTTTGGTCTAAATCCAATAACTGATCACTTGGCTTAATTGAGATTCAAGCTGATCTGAATCAATTCAAATAATCGATAAGCAAAACACCTTTTGAAAATCTGAAGTAAAAGAAAAAATGCTGGAAATACTCAACAGTATCTGTGCCAAAGGAAACAGAATGAAACATTTTATGTCAATGGCTTTGTGATGAAAGGCCATTGATTTGAATTGTTGTCTCGTTTTCTTTTGATGGTTTGCAAAGCTGCTGAGTGTTTTCAGCACGTTCTGTTTTATTTCCTATTAAAATTATGCCAGGATGATGCAGGAGAAATTGGGGGAGTACACATTACAGATAAACACTTTGAGCATGATTCCCTGAAGAAAGAAAATTTAGGTGGTATCTTAGATGGTTATCAGGAATTACAATGAGTTCTCGATCAGCTGGGCAGGTTGGCTGAGGTATGGCTGATGGAGTTTAATTCAGATAAATGTGAGATGTTGTATGTGGGGAAGGCAAACCAGGCCAGGGCCTTCACAGTGAATGATGGGACCCTGGGAAGTAGACCAGAGTGATCTAGGAGTAGACTTTAAACTTTAGAGATATAGCATAGGAACAGGCCCTTCAGCCCACCGAGTGCACGCTGACCTGCGATCACCCTGTGCACTGGAGACAATTTACAATTTTACCAAACTCAATTATCCTGCAAACCTGTACATCTTTGGAGTGTGGGAGGAAACCAGAGCACCTGGAGAAAACCCCGGTGGTCACAGGGAGAACGTACAAACTCCATACAGACAGAACCCGTAGTCAGGATCACAACCGGGTCTCTGGTGCTTTTAGGCAGCAACTCTACCATTGCAATACTATGCCACCCCGTAGCTACATATGTAGTTCCCTGAAATTGGCATCATGACTAGTTAGGGTGATGAAAAAGGTTTTTGGCCTTTGTCAGTTAGGGAATGTAACAGTTGGTGAGGCTGTATTTGGAATATTGTGCTCAGTTTTGGTCACCCTGCTCTGGGAAAGATACCGTTTAGCTGAAAAGAGTGCAGAGAAGTGGCACGGTGGCGCAGCGGTAGAGTTGCTGCCCTGCAGCGAATGCAGCACCGTAGACCCAGGCTCGATCCTGAGAACAGCTGTTGTCTGTATGGAGTTTGTACATTCTCCCCTGTGACCTGCGTGGGTTTTCTCCGAGATCTTCGGTTTCCTCCCACACTCCAAAGACATACAGATTTATAGGTTAATTGGCTTGGTAAATGTAAAAATTGTCCCTAGTGGGTGTAGGATAGTGTTAATGTGCAGGGGTCACTGGTTGGCGCGGACCCGGTGGGCCGAAAGGGTCTGTTTCCGCGCTGTATCTCTCAACTAAACTAAAACAGAAGATTTATGAGGCTGTTGCCAGGACTTGAGCTCCCGACCTGAAATGTCACCAATCCACATTCTCCAGGGTTGCTCCCTGGGGGCCTGCGTTGCATGGGGAAGTTGGGAAGGCAAGGACGTTATTCCTTTGAGTGCAGGAGGTTGAGGGGTGATCATATAGAGGTGTATAAATCATGAAGGTAGTAGATTGGATGAATGCATAGATTGTTTTTCCCAGGGTGGGGTAGTCAAGAACTAGAGGACACAGGTTTAAAGTAAAAAGGGAAAGATTTACTAGGGCAGCATTTTCACACAGAGGGTGGTGGGTAAGTGGAACAAGTTGCCAGAGGAGGTATTTGATGCAGGTACATTAACAACATTTAACACATTTGGATTGGCACATGGATAGGAAAGATTTAGAGGGATATGGGTAAATGCAACTATCATAGATATGACATCTTAGAGGTGTATAAAATCGTGAGAGGAATAGATCGGGTAGACGCACAGAGTCTCTTGCCCAGAGAAGGGAATCGAGAACCAGAGGACTTAAGTTTATGGTGAAGGGGGAAAGATTTAGTAGGAATCTGAGGGGTAACATTTTCACACAAAGGGTGGTGGGCGCATGGAATGAACTGAGATAGTTGTGGCAGGGACTATTTCAACGTGAAAGAAACAATTGGACAGGTACATGGATTGGGCAAGTTCAGAAGGATATGACCAAACAGGTGGGAATAGTGTAGATGGGATATATTGGTCAGTGTGGGCAGGCTGGGCCGAAGGGCCTGTTTCCACTCTGTATGATTCTATAACTCTATCTTGGTCGGCATGGATAAGTTGGGCCGAAGGGCCTATTTGCATGTTGTATGATTCTATGACACTATAAAACAAGACACAAACATGTTATTGAGATAAATTTCACCTCCTTTTGAATCTATAATCTCAGTTTGTCAGAGCTCTGGGTTTAAATAGCTGGACTTTATTATTTATATTTTGATGGCATGCTGCACTGCACTCCCAATACCATGAATGTCAAATTACATCTGCTTCATGAACTCGACTTGTGACATTTTCTCAGTGAAAGGATGACCACCTGAAAGGTTTTTGAAATGCAGGCCAGAGCTAGATAAATAATGTTATGAAAGGATAGGTCCAACCCAGCTTGCTGAAGCTGGCCTTTTATTTGATGTTCATTTATTATAAAAGACATAAAGACGTAATAACTAAGAGCCTGATTCACATGAGCCATGCTCGAGATAGGCAGAAGCAGCCACACATATCTGGAAAAATACTTGAAAACAGATCATTTGTGTACCACATAAATAACCAGAACTAAGATTAGAGGATAATAAAAATATATATATAATGGGAGGAAAGAGACATACATTGTAGCATTCTTCAAACTGGTGATGTTTTTCAATGGACCGATCGTGAAAACAACCTTCGCATTCTGAAATAAAGCCACAGAATATTCGACGGAAACATTTCTTGGCTAAAGCAAACAAACGATTGAAGGAACCAGGAGAGATGCAACATGCACTGGAAGACGTGAAAGAACTAAAGGAGTTTTTAGAGGTTTGGATCAAATAAGCCAATATTTCCCACAGTTTGTCTTTGGGGGATTGCCCCCGCTGAATAATTTACCAACTGCAGTGAGAAGTAGTTTGCATACTGACAAGATTTTTAAAAAAAGATTGCTTTGTCTCGGTTAAATGTACGGTCTAAAAAAAATCCTTTGCAATGTCAGGAATGTAATTAATTTGAGGTAGTTTCTTTGGCAGGGGGTCTGACCTTGTCATAATAATGTTACTTACCCTGGCTCAGGGGGACAGGGGGCAGGATGGACAAAGGTGGAGGTTGGACTAAGCATCCGTTTACATTAAACTTCTGTTCCATTTTGCATTAATTTCATGCTACGCCCGGCCCTGAGAAAATTAGAAGCAATTACAATGCTTCGCTGTGCAGTATTTACGATGAATTTTAAAAAGGGTTTATAAAAACATCAGCTGCCAATTGCTACTGCAAACAACATTCGGAGTAGGATTTAACAGAATGTCAACACTTTTCAAGGCGACTTCAACCACCCACGTCTCCCATTTATGCAGGCGTGGCAAATGTCAATGGAAAATGCATACATGCAACATTTATGCATTTTGCATGGATAAAAATCATTCTTGACCTTCCACCTTAAAGTTAGTCAAAACTGCATTGTGGAATGGGGACGCTAAGAGTAGGGAGGGTTCCTGATTTAAAATGAAGATTTGAATTACAAAGAGTTTAAACCATTGATGTTTTCTTTGTGCTCAATTCCCAAAACAGAATATTTTGAATGGTGTGTTGAGGGAAGAATTCAATAAAGGGGATAATTGATGACAAGGACCATTCGCCTTTTGAGATGTTTTGGAATTTTACCAAACAATTAAAAAATATGGAAATGTTACCAAATCCATTCATGCAAATTCAAATTGAGTTTAGTTTAGAGATACAGCATGGAAACAGGCCCTTCAGCCCACCAAGTCCATGCCAACCATTGATCGCCCATACACTAGATATATGTTATCCCACTTTCGCATCCTACACACTAGGGGCCATTTACAGAAAACAATTAACCTAAAAACCTGCACGTCGTTGGAATGTGGGAGGAAACCGGAGCACCCAGAGAAAGCCCATGTGGCCATAGGGAGAACATACAGACTCCGTACAGATAGCAGCCAGGGTCAGGATCGAACCCAGGTCTCTGGTGATGTGAGGCAGCAGCTCTACTGCTGCGCCACCGTAAGGCACTCATCAGTGAACTGTTTCACTCATTGATGGGTTTTTTCACATGTCCACCCAAAGGATCCAGCATGGAAATGGGCCCTTCGGGCCTCCAAGTCTGCGCTGACCAGTGATCACCCATGCACTGCTTCTATCCTACACACTTTTTACTGAAGCCAATTAGCCTCCAAACCTGCTCTTCTTTGGGTGTGGGTGGAAACTGGAGCACCCGGAAAAAACCCATGCGGTCACTGGAGGAATGTACAAACCCTGTACAGACATTACCTGTAGTCAGAGTTGAGCGCAGGTCCCTGGCGCTGTAAGGCAGCAACTCTACTGCTGCGCCAATGTGCCAGATCAACAAGGTAGAATAAAAGAGCAGGGAGGTTATAGTCGACCTGTGCATGCAATTATTTGGAAGGCTACTTATACTTCCAGTCACAGTTTACTGACAAGGTGTGATTGCAATGGAGAGGGTGCAGAAGAGATTACCCTGAATGTCACCATGTTGGGATAATGTTAGAAACAAGCAACAGCAGATGTTGGTTTTACAAAAAAAGACACAAAGTGCTGGAGTAACTCAGCGGGTCAAGCAGCATCTCATGGACAGATGACTTTTTTTGTGTCGAGACCCTTCTTCAGACTGATTGCTGGAGGGAGGGGGAGGGGAAGAAAGCTGGAAAAGGGAAGAGGCAGGGCAAAGCGTGGCAGGGAATAGGTTTATATACCGTAGGCAAGGGGGGAGAGGTTGATTGACAGATGGTTGGAACAAAGGCCAGAAATGGGCCATTATGGGCTCCACCCTTCCTCGGTCATCAGTTGCCGGCCCTGATTTGCTCTGGCCTTTTCCTTCCTGCAGTTCCTCCCCACCCCCCTCAACTCTCAGGTCCACTTAGTCTAGTTTGTTCTATATCTCTCTACAACACTGTCTATATTTCTCGTTTCCCTTTCCCCCCCCCCGACTCTCAGTCTGGAGAAGGGTCTTGACCCAAAATGTCACCCATTCCTTCTGTCCAGAGATGCTGCCTGTCCCGCTGAGTACACTCCAGCAATCTGTGTCTACCTTCGGTTTAAACCAGCATCTGCAGTTCCTACCGTCACATCCCGTGATAAAGTGTTCAGTCAGGGTGTGCCTTTGCACCTAAGTGTCACGGCAAGGTGGAATTAAATGGCTTCTCTTTACTTCCGGAACTAGTTCGCTTTTTATTCTCTGCTACTTCAAAAGCCAACATCAGATTTTTTTCATTGCTTTGAGGTTCCTGGTTCAGTGCACAGTGATGGAGGGCTTTACTGATAACTGGAGAAGCAGATCTCTCCTCTTTACGCTCATCCAAATGCCAAGTGAATGATTTAACAAGCAAATGAGTGGCATGCAATCTTAAGAGTTTGGCTGCATTTTAATTCTAACTCGCTGTGAAGTCTGACAATTACAAGTAAATGATAGATTTGATGAGCGTCGGAACTGAGCTGAAGTTAGAGCTACACAAGCCACGCTGTGTGAAGAAGCTTGCGACATGTGCATTCATGTAAGACCGACTCAGAATGCTTGCCAGAAATTTGTCATCAAATCAAAACGGCATCAGTGATGATCAGAGACAACGCCGTGACTATCTCTGGATCAAAATCGGCCTTTTTCCTGCTAGCTCCCGAAGTGAACAGGGACGGCATCATTTTGATGCACGTATTTCCACACTGCTGTGTCCTTTGGTGACTGGTATCAGAAGGATATGATGTGTGGCAGCCATGTGCAACGCTTGTGGTTTAGTTTAGTTTAGTTTAGTTTAAAGTGACAGCGTGGAAACAGGCCCTGCAGCCCACCGAGTCCACGCCGATCGACGATCATCCTGTACACTAGCTCTCTCCTCCGTGCAGACAGCGCCTGTACACGGGATCGAACCCGGGCCTGTGGTGTTGTATGGCAGCATCTCTACCGCTGCGCCACAGTGCCCTTTAATGGGAACCTGAGAGATAACATTTTCACTCAGTGTGTGTTGGGTCTATGGAATGAGCTGCCAGAGGAGGTAGCTGAGGAAGGTACTACCACATTCAAAAGACATTTGGACAGGAACGTGGATAGGAAAGGTTTAGAGAGATATGCAGGCAAATGCAGGCAAATGGGACTAGCTTAGATGGTGCATCTTGGTCGGCATGGATGAGTTGGGCCTAAGGGCCTGATTTTTATGCTGTTTGGCTCTATGACTCTCTAAATATAGAAGTTGGGAATGTAATCGAAAACAAAAGGGTGGCACTGTGGCACAGCGGTAGAGTTGCTGCCTTACAGCGAATGCAGCGCCGGAGACTCAGGTTCGATCCTGACTACGGGCGCCGTCTGTACGGAGTTTGTACGTTCTCCCCGTGACCTGCGTGGGTTTTCTCCGAGATCTTCGGTTTCCTCCCACACTCCAAAGATGTACAGGTATGTAGGTTAATTGACTGGGTAAATGTAAAAATTGTCTCTAGTGTGTGTAGGATAGTGTTAATGTGCGGGGATCGCTGGGCGGCGCGGACTCGGTGGGCCGAAGGGCCTGTTTCCGCGCTGTATCTAAAATCTAAAAGAAGAAGATAAATGAGAAAGCCATCATATGTTTACAGGGCCCCTGCAATCAGTCTGACAAAGGGTCCCCACACAAATCGTCACCTATCCATGTTCTCCAGAGATGCTGCCTGACCCGTTGAGTTACTCCAGCAGTTTGTGCCTTTCCTTGGGAAACTAGCATTTGTAGCCCCTTGTTGTTATGATATGTTTGTAATCCACAATTCTATATTTCTTCTCAGAGAATGTAGATCTCGTGGACTCATTGAGGCAAACAGCAAGGAAACAGGGCCTTTGGCCCACCATTTCAATGTTGACCTGCAAGTTCTTTTCAACGTTAATTCCATTGATCAATACTTGCTCCATTACCTTCTCTGCCTAGGCAACTTACTGCCTCATCTTTATAAATGTCCCAAAGCCAGTGTTTGCTCTGAGCTAATTATCACTGGTCCCATGTGTAAATGACAAGCACGATTGCGTGACCCAACTGTAACAGTATCATCTGTTTTTGGTCACAAATTCACAAGTTATAGGAGTAGAATTAGGCCATTCGGCCCATCGAGTCCACTCGCACTCCGCCATTCAATCATGGCTGATCTCTGCCTCCAAATTCCATTTTCCTGCCTTCTCCCCCTAACCCTTGACACCCGTTCTAATCATGAATATGTCTATCTCTACCTTAGAAATATCCACTGACCTAGCTTCCATAGCCCTTTGTGGCAATGCATTCCACAGATTAACTACCCTCTGACTAAAGAAGTTCCTCCTCACCTCCTTTCTAAAAGAGCGCCCTTTAATTCTGATGCTATGACCTCTGGTCCCAGACTCTCCCACCAGTGGAAACATCTTTTCCACATCCACTCTCTCTATGCCTTTCATTATTCTGTCCGTTACAATGAGGTCCCCCCTCAACCTTCTAAACTCCAGCGAGTAGAGGCCCAGTGCTGTCAAGCGCTCATCCTTGGTGGACAGGAGGACATAGTGGCGCAGCAGTTAGTGGTGCTGTTTCTCGGTTTAATCCTGTACCCAGCTGCTGTGCAAGAGGGTTGAGTGTCGTTTGCATGGATTTCTTCTGGGTGCACTGGTTTGAGAGTCCAAAGATGTGTTAATTAGCACATAGAACGTGGAATAGTTAACACAGGAACAGTCCCTTCAGCCCATGACGTCTATGTCGAACTTGATGCTGAATTAAACTCACAGCTGTGCCTGCAGGTGATCCATATTTAAACATTTCCTGCACAGACAATAGACAATGGACAATAGGTGCAGGAGGAGGCCATTCGGCCCTTCGAGCCAGCACTGCCATTCAATGTGATCATGGCTGATCATTCTCAATCAGTACCCCGTTCCTGCCTTCTCCCCATACCCCCTGACTCCGCTGCATATTTAAGTGCCATCTAAAAGCCCCAAACATGCCACTTTCGTATCTTCCTTCACCGCCACCCCTGGCAGAGGGTTCCAGGCGCCCACCAATATCTGTGAAGAAAACGTGCCCAGCACATCTCCTTTAAACTTTCTCCCACTCACCTTAAAGCTATACATTCCCATATTTGACCATTCCACCCTGAACAATAGGTTCTGACTATCTACTTTATCTAGGCCTCTCTTCATTTTATAAACTTCCAATTGGTGACTGTGGACTATCCCTTAGTGGAGGCAGGTGGCAAGGGAATTACATCATTTTTCATGAGCATGTCAGATTCAGATTTAGTTTAGAGGTACAGCGTGGAAACAGGCCCTTCGGCCCACTGAGTGTGTGCCAACCAGCGATCTCCGTACACCCACTCTATCCTACACCCTGGAAGAGAGGAGGGGGCAGGGCAAAATTAGCGGGTGATAAGTGGAGGAAGGAACTGCAGATGCTTGTTTACACTGAAGATAGACATAAAATGCTGGAGCAACTCAGCGAGTCAGGCAGCATCTCTGGAGAAAAGGAATAGGTGAGGTTTCGGGTCAAGACCCTTCTTCAGACTGTGAGTCAGGGGTTCTTCAGACAGGCTCTGATATGTCCTGTACCTTTTCATACCTCTAGTTTCTCTCTCCCCTGACTCTCAGTCTGAAGAAGGGTCTCGACCCGAAACGTCACCTATTCCTTTTTTCCACAGATGCTGCCTGACCCGCTGAGTTACTCCAGCTTTTTGTGTCTATCTGAAATGATAGGTGGATACAGGTGTGGGTGGGAGGTAGGGGGAGGTTGATTGGTGAAATTAATTCAATGTGAGTAAAGTTAATTACTGAAACATTTGGATTTTGGGATATGGAATATCCTATTGGATGAAAGTCACCCAAAGAAAGAATAATTACGAACATTAACATTGCTTTTGAAGATCTGTTGAAGCTTATATCATAAATTCAAGTTTGCAGTTTGACTCCAATATAAAATGGATTCAGGAGATCTCAGCATGCAATTGGTCAACTGGATGTGATATAATATTTTACTAAAAAAAAGACAGAAAGTGCTGGAGTAACTCAGCATGTCAGGCAGCTTCTCCGGAGGATGCTTTACTAGCCTGTAGATGGCGCTAAAGTGCTGCCAATTGTGCCATGGTTACGGCTAACTCTTGCACCTTCAGATTTAGTAACAAGAAATCTCACTGATTTCAGGAAGAAAAATAAGATTCTCTTTAATTAAATTTCGGTTCTTCACCCGACTTTCAGAGGACTCTGTGGATTCTGTCGGTTC